>NC_049212.1:41375093-41620093 GCF_013347855.1 Anguilla anguilla
CCACGCTGTGAAATTTTAAACATGCGCAGGTTTGAACGGTTTTATGCAGGACAAATGCAATTAGGCCCTAGCTGAATACCAAAAGCGGAAAACATGCCAACATCACAATTAAGTGATCAACAAGTAAGGGTGCAAAAACTCTAAAATCATAGCTAGCAGACTGCACTTATTCATTGTTTCTTTTCAAGTCTAATGCGCTAGAGCCAAAACATCAGAAAATGTGTCGCCGTCCAAATACTTACAGCTGAGGCCAAAAGTATACATACACCTAAAGGCATTCAAACTCAATTTTTCACAACTCCACGCATTTCATTTTACATTAAATTTATTTGGCAGATGCTTTTATCCAAAGCGACATACAAAAGTGCATTTCATGGTCATGGACAACTACAAAACACAGGTTCAATAAGATACAATACTCATTTCGTACAGCTATTTGTAGCAAAGAACACGGTTTAGTTCACACAGTGAACACAATTCTGACCTATCCTCTATCAAGCCAACTAGGCAGAAGAACAAGCTACAATATTAATGTATGTTACCATATATTTCCTCTGTTAAGTCAATTACGGTATCTACTTTATTTCCATAAGAACTCATTTCAAAATAATAGCTAAGAGACAGATTTATTTCTGCTTTTATGTATTATGTATATGTATATATATATATATTTGCCCATTCCTGCTGACAGAACTGGTGTAACTCAGTCAGGTTTGTGGGCCTTGGCTCGGACACGCTTTTTCAGTTCAGTCCACAAATTTTCTATGGGATTCAGGTCAGGGCTTTGTGATGGCCACTCCAATACTTTCACTTTGTTGTCTTTAAGCCATTTTGTTACAACTTTTGAAGGTATACTAAGGATCATTTTGAGATCATTATGTGCTTGTTGAAGGCTACTCCAAGCACTTGATTCAAGTTAAGCAGTCTAAAGAAAATGCCACCAAATACTAGCAAACTTCTGATCCACTGAAAATCTGATATAGCGCACAAAAGCTGTTAGTTATTATTGTGAAACTACCTTTTATGGAAATAAATTAGATACCCTTATTGACTTAACACGGGAAATGTATGATAACATGAAACGTGCAGAGTTGTGAAAAACGGAGTTTGAATATCTTTAGGCTAGGTGTATGTAAACTTTTGGCCTCAGCTGTACATATCAAATATATCTTTCAATATAAACTACTGGGGCGTAATCTTTAAATATATAATCTATAAGGAAAACAAAACCAATATATAAAAAATAAAATACATGAGAAAATATATTCACGTGATGCGGGCCACGTTTATAAGTGTATTACAACACGCATGTGCAGACCATACAAGATGGCAGCATCCTGTGTATTCTTTTTAGCATAGCCGCCTAGCTTACTACAGTGAGTGTTTAAGCCTTGTACACTTTGCATCTAAGTGACTACTGCAGAGTAGCATAGTTATAACACTGTATACACAGCTGATAATGTTATTGCTATGTTCAGATTCACAATAAGATGCCTTTTAAATATAGCTATATTGCAGTCATAATTGGGGTGGGGCGACATAGCTCAGGAGGTAAGACCGATTGTCTGGCAGTCGGAGGGTTGCCGGTTCAAACCCCGCCCTGGGCATATCGAAGTGTCCTTGAGCAAGACCCCTAACTGCTCTGGCTAATGAGAGGCATCAATTGTAAAGCGCTTTGGATAAAAGCGCTATATAAATGCAGTCAATTTACCATAATTTATTTTCATCAGTTAACATCCTTGTTATCTACTTAAGTTCATAAGCTTTCTTTATTTTTATGTGTATCTTACTACACTTTCAAACAATCACTTTGTTTATAATGTATGTATACACCACTTCTTTCTTAGCAACCACACCCTGCAAACACACCCTGAATTCACACTCAAATAACACCCTCAAATATAAAAAGAACCCCGGATTGTGCTCATGTTGTTGCCTTTTGTATGTCCTTGAAACAGAAACCGGATGTTCGGACTGTGTATTCTTTCCGATACCCCAATGTAACAACAAGAGATGCTGAACCAGTGTATTTCAATCTAAACGGGTGCAAGGAGTAACCGTACAGCCTTTTATAATTGTGTTACCACAATCTGTATGGGAAACACTCTGCCCTGAATGAAAAAGTCCTCCTCCCAAAAACTGTGGCAATGCAGCAGTATGTATTTTGTCTGTATGCTCAAGAGTCATATCTGTAAGGCAACAGGTACTGAGATGTGGACATATTGTAACCTTTATTTGTATCAGTCATGTGTATTATTTAAATCTTAATTGTCATTTTTGTAACTGGTAATACTGAAATATTTACATTGAACTCTTAAGTCTATACATTTCCATTTATACATATATTGTATTCAGTCTTCATTAAATATTTAAGTTCCCCCTCTTGTGTTCCCCCTGGGACCTTAATTAGGGAACACATCTTGGGATGGTTAGTTTTGGGGAAGGATGATGGTGTTTGTAACATGCTGATGTGCTACTGCTCCTGCCATGTTGGCTACTTCCATTAAATGTTATACCTGACGATACTCACTGTAGCCCAGTTCATTACACCTTCGTCTAGACCGAGACTTGGAGAACAGCCTCTTCCAAATATTCGGGTTACAATATATACGTTATACGAACCACTTTTCATGCATGCAACGTACACACATTATATTTTTAGGAGCGTTGTGCAGTTCTGTAGTTACAGTTGTCAGATCCCCTATGTCTGTCTTTTTAAATCGTTATTTTAATGTTTTCTTAGGCTGTGATTTGTATGTCTTCAAAGTCTCTATTTTAATGTAATGTTCTGACAATGGGAATTTCCCTTTTGAGGATTAATTAACAATATAATCAACATCATCACATTTTGCCAGTGTTATTTCCCCCTTGTTTTCTCTCTCAGGACATCAGTTTATTAGGTAGACTCGGTGATGACGGTGATTGGCTGGAAAATCTCAAAGGGCATTTACACAATCCAGATATAGAGCCCGATACGGTGGGCGCAGACATTAAATGTTTCTGCGTGTTGCTTTCTCTATATAGTTAGAAACCAAATTAACTCTTCGGTCCTTTAGCTTGAACATGAGGACATTTTTATATTATTATTCGAAATATGAAGATGCTTGTTAATTTCAAGGACAGTTGGAGGATTTCAGCCTTATAGATCGTTGTAATTTATTCAAACTACAACCATTGTGAACATGTAATTTCCGAGCTTGATGATTTCGGAATAGGAAGCCTACAAGCGTATGGAGCCTACCAACAAGCAGCCTGCTTATTGCTGATCGCCTGTATTTTTCCTTTTTGCGATGCAGGAGAAATTATCCCCGGAAAAGCCGATGCAAGAATATCTCCGAAACTCTCCGGCGTTTTCCACACATCTGCTATAAAAGAACCATGGAGAATTCAACTGAAATACTGTTTGTTCTACAAGGACTGGATGAGACAGTGTTAAGCAAACACACATACGTCATCCTCTTTATTCTTGTTTACATTTTTACTCTTGTAGCGAACCTGACTTTGATTGTGACGATTATTTTGGAGAAAACGCTCCATGAGCCCATGCTTGTGTTTCTGTGTAATTTGTGTGCAAACGGTATACTGGGCGCCTCTATATTTTATCCTAAAATATTGGTGGACCTTTTATCTGACTTGAGTGTTACTTCGTATAAAGCATGTCTGGGTCAAATTTTTGTATTATACAGCTATACAAACTGCGAATTTACCACGTTAGCAATGATGGCTTATGACAGGTATATCGCGATATGCAAGCCGCTCAATTACCACTCCATCATCACGCCTCAGAAGGTGATGCAATTACTATTATTTACCTGGGTTTTATCAATCTGTGAATCTGTTGGTGTGGTCGGCCTGGCAGCCAGACTGCCCCTCTGTGGATTCAAGATCGAAAGGATTTACTGCACAGCCTGGGCCGTAGTAAAGCTGTCGTGTGTGGACACCACTATCAATAACATATTCGGGTACATTTGCATATGTTTTAACGTTTTACTAACAGGGCTGGTCGTGATATCCTATGTTTATATAGTCAGAGCATGTGTGCGATCGCCTAAAGAACGGAGTAAATTCATGCAGACGTGTTTGCCCCATTTAATCGCACTGTCCAACTTCTTCATCGCACAAGGTTTTGATCTCATGTACACGCGCTATGGTCCCACCGACCGTCTGCATGGTCTCCGCAATTTCATGTCCTTGGACTACCTCATTGTTCCACCGATCCTAAATCCACTAGTTTATGGTCTGAGACTGAACCAAATCCGTCATAAAATCTTTAGAATATGCAGCCAGAAAAGACATGCTCTAAAGTGAATGTCTGTACTTTGTTCAACCAGGAAAACCAATATCCCCGCTACGAATGTATTCACAAAAATAACAACAATATAATAAATTCTCTGAACAGAATAACTACAGGATTCTAAGATGCAGCACAGTTTTAGACATTCCCAGAAGTAATATAAGCCTCTCTTGTGATCTATTGGCCTTGTTTGGTTTACATTATTTTTTAGTTTCACGCAAAACTTTGTGGGGTATGGGGCTGTGTTGCCTTGAGTATGAAAACGTGGCCCGTATGGTACATTCAGAGCGGGAAAACCCAGACAGATGCAAACTGGAATGAGTCTCTTTTCCGCCCGTGTTGAGACTGCTATTCATATTTAAGAGAGTAAAAAAGGTAGATTACATTTTAAGTTGCAGTGATAAAAATAAAACTCATAATGTTTCTCCAAAATTAGTCAGTTTCTTATATATGTACAAAAACATCACCGTATGAATTTATATGTGGAAATAAATATGTAGAACAATGTTTTTAATGAGGTCCGTTATTTAACTTTTTGAATTTTGGACACTTCACGGCCAAATGAGGTAATCAGCGGAATGTTGTGTTTGAAGATCAGTGGTGAGAAGTTATTGGTGGACACATTTATACGGGCGTGCCCAACGTATGGGGATTTGGATTGTTGCCAATAAAAGATGGATGTATCAGACAGTTCAGGGTTCTCTTGGGCTGCCTATGAGGAGCTCTCCCAGTGTGCTCATTGGTCAATAAATGTCACTTATTGAACCTGCCATTGCCATCTCATCCTTGGGGTTCCCAGAAAAAGAAAGGGTAATGGTAAGCATGGGATGTTTCTTCTGTAGCAGTTTATTTTGTTTCATAAAAACTTGTACCTCATGAGTACACCATTTGTGGTTTGCAGTAGATCTAAAAACTAAAATTACTGATTATAAATTATACTGCAAATGATCATTTAAGTCAGAAACATAGAAAATAAACAAGAAACTAAATATATATTATTAAAATAATTTCATTGTCAGTCATTGATTACTTGGAATATTCATGTTCATGCTATATATGAATTATTTCCCCATAGTATCATCTATATAAATAAAATACAAACACTGAATAATTTATAGAATTGGTGTTATTCGAGAAAACTGATATTGAAAAAAGACTGAATTGAGGAATTGGTTAGAAGAGGGGACTGAATTGAGCGAGTAATGGACAGAATTTGAGCGAACTGATACTAAAAGATTTACATTGCACTACATTTATTTGGCAGACAGCTTTATCCAAAGCAATGTACAATGAATGCATGCTGAAGGTCATTGGAACAAAAAAACTAAACACAGGTCCAATAAGGTACAATACTCATTACAGTGTATAACAGTCATCCATAGTGATGAAAAACAAGTCTAGTTCACACAGTAAGCATAGGCTAGGTCAGAAAGTTATGGTAAGTCAAACTGAGACACATGACAGTGAGATACAACATCTAGATTACGCTGTAAATTCAAAATAAGTGCTGGATGGAGATAGAAGTGTAATATGAAGAAGCTAGAGGAACAAGATAGAAGGATTCAAGTGATCAGAGTGATCCTACATTGGGAGTGCCCTGCAGAGTAGTGACAGTTAATCCAGCTACCGTCTGAAGCGGTGTGTCTTCAGACCATGGCGTAAAATGAGTAAGGGCTGAGTGGTTCACAGAGGAATGGGAAGTTCATTCCACCACTTGGGAGCTAGGTTGGTGATAGTCTGTGTTCAGGACGAGCGAGAACTTAAATTGAGTTTTTTAAAACAATTAGGCCTATTGTAACACCAAGGGAAAGCATGTACCTCAGGTGTAATGCAGGTCCCCTCTCCAATTGATAACACAACCAGCCAGAATTACAAAAAGGAACAGCTTTTACCTAACAAGTTTTAATCTTTGGATTTATCGATTTTAAACTAATCCGAAGATTAAAACTTGGGTGTATTCAGAAAGCAGTAATGCAAAACCTTTTGCAGCAGCAGTTTGGTACCAATCCATAGGTCTTTAGATCCTAGAGTACAGAGAGCAATCCAGTATATTGGCTAAATAGAGACATCAGTCTTAAAGATTAGTTGTTCCCGTTGCGAAATTTGCACAAACTAAAACAGCTACACTGCTTCTACAAAAGGAACAGAAAAGAAACATATTACAAATTAATGAAAACATTCTTAAATTAAAGCCGCAAGCAGCATTGGGAGGGGTCCAAGCATTGGCACCATCGCACCCCCTATGGAGCGATTTTAAAATGGCTTTGTCCTCATGATCATATACCTTTACCCAACATATGTACGGAATATCATGATGATTGTATAAAACCTTGATGACTTATGGCCAATTGTGTGCGGAGACGCTGTCGGATGACTGAGTTGTGTCGCCATGGATGTGTCCTGGCCGCGTACCGTAAAGGTCTTTACTATGTTGTAACACTTAGATGGCCCGGTGTGTATGTACAGCTGCAGCGCTTCCATGCCTCAACTAAAAAAGGTGTCACACTAGCGTTGTCACGATACCAAAATTTTGACTTTGATAACGATACCAGGTTTAGTATCACGATACTCAATACTGAAACGCTACAGATTCAATACTCAGTACGTAACGATACTGATCTGACCTTAATAGATCAAAAACATAATGTCCAAAACGGTTGACCTTATTTTCAAATTCACGGTTTATTAAAAACCTTTAAGCTGAAGCCTGTTCAACACATCAATAAGCATAGGCCTATAGTGTTAGAACACTAAACCATAGAAAACTATATTAAATATATTTCAAAAATTAAACAGTTGTAAGATAAATTAACTTTAAACAGGTCTTTCACTTTAAAATATATCTAAAAACTGCATGTTTCAATAACAATACAGCATCTTCCTATAATAAATTATTTACAAATTACAACAGCTATTGCTACTGAAGTGAACTGAATCTAAGCTTGCGCTGTATCAACCACGAAGAATGCACAAGCGCACGTCACCTCACTTGCCAACCTTAGTTGCTACTGCCATCTAGCAAAGATTCTGACAAATTACACTTTTCATCCACTCAATCAGTAATGCGGGAGACACAGTTCCCTGGCTTTTACATTTGACACAAAACTACCGAACGTCGGAAAATTTAAATAGCGAACCGTTCATTTTTATCAAGTACCGAAAAAGTGCAGAAGTTTCGGTATACTGTGCAACAGTACGTCAGACACACATTCCAATCCATTGCTCAGCTTAGCAGAGAATGCACATTTCAGAGCGCCTCAGAGACAGATAGAATAATAACACATAAATACACACTTGACCTCATTTTCGAATTCGAATTTCGCTGCTTGGACCCCTAATAATAATAATCCTAACAGATACAATAGGGTTCCACCAGCTTCGCTGCTTGGACCCCTAATTACTGCAGTAACATACCCGTGACTCCTGGCTGAACAACTGCAGTCAATAAAGAAATGGCATCCAGGAAACATCAGCGGGCTTCAGTGCGACGAAACTTAAATCTGGCTATGCTCAGTGTTTCCCCTTCTTCAAACGATGCGTAATGTTTCCTGGATTTTGTGTCGGCGCCTACTTTATCCACTTGTTCCCTCCAGCCCCATGCCATTGTTTCGTTAAGGACGCCGTCTCCACCATATTGTTTTTGTCTTGCAATATACGGGTTTCCAGGCAAATTAGGGGGCGGAGTTACTGACGCGACTTCCAACATAGTCCACGCTCTGAAATTTTAAACATGCGCAGGTTTGAACGGTTTTATGCAGGACAAATGCAATTAGGCCCTAGCTGAATACCAAAAGCGGAAAACATGCCAACATCACAATTAAGTGATCAACAGCGACATACAAAAGTGCATTTCATGGTCATGGACAACTACAAAACACAGGTTCAATAAGATACAATACTCATTTCGTACAGCTATTTCTAGCAAAGAACATGGTTTAGTTCACACAGTGAACACAATTCTGACCTAACCTCTACCAAGCCAACTAGGCAGAAGAACAAGCTACAATATTAATGTATGTTACCATATATTTCCTCTGTTAAGTCAATTAAGGTATCTACTTTATTTCCATAAGAGCTCATTTCAAAATAATAGCTAAGAGACAGATTTATTTCTGCTTTTAGGTATTATATATATATATATTGTTGCCCATTCCTGCTGACAGAACTGGTGTAACTCAGTCAGGTTTGTGGGCCTTGGCTCGGACACGCTTTTTCAGTCCACAAATTTTCTATGGGATTCAGGTCAGGGCATTGTGATGGCCACTCCAATACTTTCACGTTGTTGTCTTTAAGTCATTTTGTTACAACTTTTGAAGGTATACTAAGGATCATTTTGAGATCATTATGTGCTTGTTGAAGGCTACTCCAAGCGCTTGATTCAAGCTAAGCAGTCTAAAGACAATGCCACCAAATACTAGCAAACTTCTGATCCACTGAAAATCTGATATAGCGCACAAAAGCTGAAATAAATATGTCTCTTAGTTATTATTGTGAAACTACCTTTTATGGAAATAAAGTAGATGTCTTTATTGACTTAACACGGGAAATGTATGATAACATGAAATGTGCAGAGTTGTGAAAAACGGAGTTTGAATATATTTAGGCTAGGTGTATGTAAACGTTTGGCCTCAGCTGTACATATCAAATATATCTTTCAATATAAACTACTGGGCGTAATCTTTAAACATATCATCTATAAGAAAAACAAAACCAATATATAAAAATAAAATACATAAGAAAATATATTCACGTGATGCGGTCCACGTTTATAAGTGTATTACAAGACGGCAGCGTCCTGTGTATTCTTTTTAGCATAGCCGCCTAGCTTACTACAGTGAGTGTTTAAGCCTTGTACACTTTGCATCTAAGTGACTACTGCAGGGTAGCATAGTTATAACACTGTATACATGGCTGATAATATTATTGCTATGTTCAGATTCACAATAAGATGCCTTTTAAAAATAGCTTTATTGCAGTCATTATTTATTTTCATCAGTTAACATCCTTGTTATCTACTTAAGTTGATAAGCTTTCTTTATTTGTATGTGTATCTTACTAGACTTTCAAACAATCACTTTGTTTATAATGTATGTATACACCACTTCTTTCTTAGCAACCACACCCTGCAAACACACCCTGAATTCACACTCAAATAACACCCTCAAATATAAAAAGAACCCCGGATTGTGCTCATGTCGTTGCCTTTTGTATGTCCTTGAAACAGAAACCGGATGTTCGGACTGTGTATTCTTTCCGATACCCCAATGTAACAACAAGAGATGCTGAACCAGTGTATTTCAATCTAAACGGGCGCAGGGAGTAACCGCACAGCCTTTTATAATTGTGTCACCGCAATCTGTATGGGAAACACTCTGCCCTGAATGGAGAAAGTCCCCCTCCCCAAAACTGTGGCAATGCAGCAGATGTATTTTGTCTGTATGCTCAAGAGTCATATCTGTAAGGCAACAGGTACTGAGATGTGGACATATATACGTTATACGAACCACTTTTCATGCATGCAACGTACACACATTATATTCTTAGGGGCGTTGTGCAGTTCTGTAGTTACAGTTTTCAGATCCCGTGTCTGTCTTTTTAAATCGTTATTTTAATGTTTTCTTTGGCTGTGATTTGTATGTCTTCAAAGTCTCTATTTTAATGTAATGTTCTGACAATGGGAATTTCCCTTTTGAGGATTAATTAACAATATAAGCATCATCATCACATTTTGCCAGGGTTATTTTCCCCTTGTTTTCTCTCTCAGGACATCAGCTTATTAGGTAGACTCGGTGATGACGGTGACTGGCTGGAAAATCTCAAAGGGCATTTACACAATCCAGATATAAAGCCCGATACGGTGGGCGCAGACATTAAATGTTTCTGCGTGTTGCTTTCTCTATATAGTTAGAAACCAAATTACGTCTTCGGTCCTTTAGCTTGAACATAAGGACATTTTTATATTATTTTTCGAAATATGAAGATGTTTGTTAATTTCAAGGACAGTTGGAGGATTTCAACCTTATAGATCGTTGTAATTTATTCAAACGACAACCATTGTGAACATTTCATGTCATTTCCGAGCTAGATTATGTCGAAATAGGAAGCCTGCAAGCCTACGTACCAACAAGCAGTCTGCTTATTGCAGACCGTCTGTACTTTTCCTGTTTGCGATTCAGGAGACATTATCACCAGAAAAGCCGATGCAATAACATCGGAAACTCCCCGGCGTTTTTCACACATCTGCTATAAAAGTACGATGGACAATACAACTGAAATACTGTTTGTTCTACAAGGACTGAATGAGACAGTATCAACCAAACGCACATACTTCATCCTCATTCTTCTTGTTTATATTTTTACTCTTGTAGCGAACCTGACTTTGATTGTGACGATTATTTCGGAGAAAACGCTCCATGAGCCCATGCTTGTATTCCTTTGTAACTTGTGTGTAAATGGTATAGTTGGTGCCTCTATATTGTATCCTAAAATATTGGTGGACCTTTTATCCGACTTGAGCGTTATTTCGTATAAAGCGTGCCTGGGTCAAATTTTTGTAGTATACAGCTACATATACTGCGAATATATTACGTTAGCAGTGATGGCTTACGACAGGTTTATTGCGATATGCAAGCCGCTCAATTACCACTCCATCATCACGCCTCAGAAAGTGATGAAATTACTGTTATTTACCTGGCTTACATCCATCTGTGAATCAGTTGTTGTGGTCGGCCTGATAGCCAGACTGCCCCTCTGTGGATTCAACATCGAAAAGATGTACTGCACAGCCTGGTCCGTGGTAAAGCTGTCATGTGTGGACACCTCTATCAACAACATAGTCGGGTCCGTTCTCATTGTTTTTCAAATTTTGCTAGCATTGTACATCGCGATTTCCTATATTTTTATCGTCCGAGCATGTGTGCGATCACCGAAAGAACGGAGTAAATTCATGCAGACCTGTTTGCCCCATTTAATTACACTGTCCAACTTCTTTACCGCGCTGGGTTTTGATCTCATGTACACTCGCTTTGGTCCCACCGACCGTTTGCATGCTCTCCGCAATTTCATGTCCCTGGACTACCTCATTGTTCCACCGCTCCTAAATCCCCTAATTTATGGCCTGCGACTGAACCAGATTCGCCGGAGAATCTTTAGGATTTGCCACCGGAAAACACATGCTCTGAAGTGAATATTTGTACTTTGTCCAGGCAGGAAAAGCAATATCCCCCTACAAATGTTTTCATAAAAATGACTACAGGACAAAAATAATCTCTGAACAGCGACACTAAAGGATTCCAAGATGCAGCACATTTTTAGATCCGAGAATTAATATAAGCCCATCTGGGTACAGTAGCCTTGTTTGGTTTACATTACTTTTTTTTAGTCTGACGCAAAACTTTGTTTGGCATGGGTTATGTTGCCTTGTGCATGTACACGTTGCCCTTATTGTACATTTGGAGCTGGAAAACCCATACAGATGCAAACTGTGTTGACACTGCTATTCATATTCAAGAGAGTAAAAAATGTAGATTGTATTTTAAACTGCAGTGATAAAAATACAATTCATAATGTTCCTGTGTTTCTCTTAGATATTTACAAAAATATCACCATATATATGTTTCATTAATATGGCATTAAATATGTAGAAAAATGTTTTTAATGAGGTCTGTTGTTATTTACCTTTTTGAATGTTGGTGTTCAGTCAGTGTTGGGGAAACAGTCTCTGCTATCATTCTTTTCTCTCTATCTTATGACGCATTGTGCAGACAGACGCAGCCACCTCAAGTTCAGATGAGGTAATCAGCAGAAAGTTTTGTTTGAAGATCAGAGAGGTGAGAAGTTATTGAAGGACACATTCTATGAGCGTGACCAAACTGTGGGGATTCTGATTGTAGCCAATAACAGATGGATGTATCAGACAGTTCAGAGTTCTCTTGGACTGCCTATGAGGAGCTCATTGGTCAATAAATGTCACTTATTGAACCTGCCATTGCCATCTCATCCTTGGGTTTCCCAGAAAGAGAAAGGGTAATGAAAAGCATGTTTGTTTCTTCTATAACAGTTTATTTCATTTCATATAAACTCGTACCTCGGTGAGAAAACCATTTTTGTTTTGCAGTTGTTTCAGAGACTGTTCAAACGAATATAACGCATCATGAATTCTAATGAAAATGATAATTTAACTTTTTTACAGTGAAGTCAGAAACATAGAAAATCATTAAAAATCTAAATATATATTTTAAAACTAATTATATTGCCAGTCATTGATTACTTTCAATATTCATATTCATACTATATATTAATAATTTTCCCATAATAGCTATGAAAATTGAATACAAACACCACATCATTTATGAAATTAGTGTTGTTTGAG
This sequence comes from Anguilla anguilla, assembly GCF_013347855.1. NCBI lineage: Eukaryota > Metazoa > Chordata > Actinopteri > Anguilliformes > Anguillidae > Anguilla > Anguilla anguilla. The sequence continues at coordinate 41,387,759 of NC_049212.1, forward strand.
AAAACTGATATTGAAAAGAGACTGAATTCAGGAATTGGATATGAAAGGGGACTGAACTGAGTTATGGACAGAATTTATTTGAGCGAATTTGTCAGGTGTGTGGGGGGTTAGGACCCAAACGCAGAGTGAGGGGAAAAAACTCAAAACTCCAAACGATAAGGAACAAAGACTTTACTTAAGAAACAGAACGAACAAATCCGGAACAAAAGGCCTCGCAGGGCAACTCTTAAAAAACACAAAGTAAATTTTCAAAACTCAGGAAACAAAGAAAATCCAAAAATCCAGAAGCACGTAAAAACGTAAGGTGGGCAAGAACACAGGAAGCTACTCTCAGGAGGAAACACGCAGGGCAGAAACACAATCAGAGGCACACACAAACAAACAAGGATCCAGCACCTGAGTCAGGGTGAAGGGAACTTAAATAGACACGACACTGACGAGACACAGAAGGGCACAATGAACAATCAGGCCACAGAGAGGGAAGGGAAAACGAGACAACCCAAAAACAATAATATAATAATTTTAAACAATAATACAATTAAACGGGGTAAAAAGACAGAACTAAAAACTGAAGTGCCGCCACCTGGCGGCCCAAACAGGGAAACACAGACAAACCACAGAACATGACAGAATTTATACTAAAAGATTTAAATAGCATTACATTTATTTGGCAGACAACTTTATCCAAAGATTGGGAGTGCCCTGCAGAGTAGTGACAGTTAGTCCAGGTACAGTCTGAAAAGATGCATCTTCAGAGCATCTTATCTACTTAAGTAGATACTCTTTCTTTATTTGTATGTGTATATTGCTACACCTTCATATAATCACTTCGTTTATAATGTTTGTATATATCCCTATCTTTTTTAGCAACCACACCCTGAAAACACACCCTGAATTCATACACTCAAATCACACCCTCAAATATAATAACAGCCCCGGATTGTGCTCGTGTCGTACTTTTTTGTACGTCGTTAAAATATGAACCGAATGTTCGGACTCTGTGTATTCTTACCGAAACCCCACTGTAACAGCAAGAGATCCTGAACCAGTGTAGTACAACCTAAATGGGCACCGCATGTAACTCTACAGCCTTTTATAATTCTGCATCACTGTAAACTGTATGGCAAACAGTAAATAAAAAATCCCCCGCCCAAAATGTGTGACCACCACCATCACCACCACCCGCCACCCCACCCATTGAGAGCAGTCTAAAACAAGGCCTAATGCAATGCAACAGATGCATATTTTATCTGTATGCTCATAAGAGTCATATTTCTCAGGCGACAGGTACTGAACTGTGGACATATATGCGTTATACAAACCACTTTTCATACATGCAGAGTACATGCATACTGTACTTAAGGGCGTTGAACAGTTACACTAATCTACAGTTGTCAGACCCCCTGTATCTGTTTTTTAAAGACGATATTTTAATGTTTTCTTAAGTTGTGCTTTGTATGTCTTCTAAGTCTCTGTTTTAATGTCATGCTTTGCTCTGGTGACAATGTCAATTTCCCTTTTGAGGATTAATTAACTACATCATCATCATCATCATCACATTTAACTCTTGCCAGCGTTATATTTCTCGTTTTCTCTCTCAGGACTTCAACTCATTAGATAGATTGGAAGAGGACTGCGATTAGCTGTCAAATCTCAAAGGCCATTTACACAATCCAGATATAAAGCCCGATACGGTGGCCATAGACGATCAATGTTTCTGCGCGTTGCTTTCTCCATACAGTTAGAAACCAAACAGAATTTTCAGCGCTTTGGCTTGAACATCAGGACATTTTACATTATTTTTCGAAATATGAAATTATTTATGTTTATTTCGAGAGCGATTGGAGGATTTCATCCTCATAGTTCGTTGTAATTTCATCAACCGACAACCATCGTGAACACGTAATATCCGCTAGGGGATTTCGGAATAGGAAGCCCACAAGCCTATGTGCAGACAAGCAGTCTGTTTATTGCTGACCGTTTGTATTTTTCCTGTTTGCTATGCCGGAGAAATTTTCACCGGAAAAGCCGATGCAAGAGCATCTCGGAACCTCCACGGCGTTTATTATACAGCTGTTATAAAAGTACCATGGGGAATTCAACTGAAATACTGTTTTTTCTACAAGGACTGAGTGACACAGTGTCAAGCAAGCGTACATACTTTATCCTCATTCTTCTTGTTTACCTTTTTACTCTTTTAGCGAACCTGACTTTGATTGTGACAATTATTTTGGAGAAAACTCTCCATGAGCCCATGCTTGTATTCCTGTGTAATTTGTGTGTAAATGGTATACTTGGTGCCTCAATATTATATCCTAAAATATTAGTGGACCTTTTATCTGACTTAAGTGTTACTTCGTATGAAGCTTGTTTGGGTCAAATTGTTGTATTATACAGCTACACAAACTGCGAATATACCACGTTAGCAATGATGGCTTATGACAGGTATATCGCGATATGTAAGCCACTCAATTACCACTCTATCATCACGCCTCAGAAGGTGATGAAATTACTGTTATTTACCTGGCTTTCATCCATCTGTGAATCAGTTGTTGTGGTGGGCCTGATAGCCAGACTGCCCCTCTGTGGATTCAAAATCGAAAAGATTTACTGCACAGCCTGGGCCGTCGTAAAGCTGTCGTGTGTGGACACCTCTATCAACAACATAGTTGGGTACACTTTCATAGTTTTTAACATTTCACTAGCAGTGCTGGTCGTGATTTCCTATGTTTATATCGTCAGAGCATGTGTGCGATCGCCGAAAGAACGGAGTAAATTCATGCAGACCTGTTTGCCCCATTTAATCGCACTGACTAATTTCTTCATCGCATTGGGTTTTGACCTCATGTACACGCGCTATGGTCCCACCGACCGTCTGCAGGCTCTCCGCAATTTCATGTCCCTGGACTACCTCATTGTTCCACCGCTCCTAAATCCCCTAATCTATGGCCTGAGACTGAACCAGATCCGCCGGAAAATCTTTAGAATGTGCAGCCAGAAAACACGTTGTCATGGTCCTGTTTTCCTGTCTGTGTTTCCCCTGTTGGGCCGCCAGATGGCGGCACTTCTGTTTTGTGTCCTGCTCCCCCCCTGTTAATTGTATGATTGTTTCATTGTCTCGTTATCCCATCATTGTTCCCACCTGTCTTATCCCCTCCTTCTGGTTCGATTGTTTTTTGAGTTCACCTGTGTCTTGTTACCCCTGTCTATTTAAGTTCTCTGTTCCCTTGACTCGGGTGCTGGTTCCTTGTGTTTGTTCCCGATATCTGTTGGTTTCAAGCGTATGTACCTGCCTGTGTTTGTTCCCGATATCTGTTGGTTTCAAGCGTATGTACCTGCCTGTGTTTGTTCTGACTTGTGTTTTGTTTGACCTGCCCTTGTCTGCTACCTGCCTGTGTTCTGCCCTGCCCATGTTTGTGAGTTCCTCTTGTTTTCTGTTTTATTTAGATATTTTTTGAGTTTGTGTTTTTGCCCTTCGTGTCCTTTCTGTTCCCTGTTTGTTTGCCTTATTTAGATTTTTTGAGTTTGTGTTTTTGCCCTTCGTGTCCTTTTCTGTTCCGTGTGTTTACCTTTCTGTAAGTAAAGTCTTTGTTAATTTTCTCCCCTTTGAGTTTCGTGTTTTTTCCACTCTGCACCTGGGTCCCAGCACCCGTACCGTCACACACGTGCTCTAAAGTGAATGTTTGTACTTTGTTCAGGTAGGAAAATCAATATCCCCCCTCCAAATGTTTTCATAAAGATGACAACAATAGCCTACAATCTCTGAACAGCAGGATTAAAGGGTTCTAAGATGTAGCACAGATTTAGATGTTCCCGGAAGTAATATGTGGCTGTCTTGTTCTATTGGCCTTGTTTGGTTTACATTATTTTTTAGTTTCACGCAAAAATTTGCGGGGTATGGGCTGTGTTTCCTTGTGTATGAAAACATGGAACTTTAAGTACATTCAGAGCGGAAAAACCCAGACAGATGCTAACTGGAATTAGTCTCTTTTTTTTTTTACACCGTGTTGAGACTGCTATTCATATTCAAGACAGTAAAAAATGTAGATTACATTTTAAATTGCAGTGATACATATAAAATTCATAATGTTCCGGATTTTTTCCAAAATTAGTCAGTCTCTTAGATTAGATTAGAATATCACCTAATATATATATATATATATATATATATATATATATATATATATATATATATATATAATATGGCAACAAATACGTAGAACAATGTTTTTAGTGAGGTCCGTTATTTAAGTTATTGAATTCTGGTGTTCAGTCAGTTGGGGAAACATAGTCTCTGCTATCATTCTTTTCTCTCTATCCTATGGCGCATTGTGCAGACAGGTGCAGCCATCTCAAGACCAGATGAGGTAATCAGTAGAAAGTTGTGTTTGAAGATCACAGTGGAGAGAAGTTATTGGTGGACACATTCTATGAGCGTGCCCAACTTGTGGGGATTCTGATTGTAGCCAATAAAAGATGAATGTATGAGACAGTTCAGGACTGAGTCTTGGACTGCCCTTCAGAAGTTCTCCCTGTGTGCAGATTGGTCAATAAATGTCACTTATTGAACCTGCCATTGCCATCTCATCCTTGGGGTTCACAGAAAATGAAATGGTAATGGCAAGCATATTTGTTTTTTCTGTAGCATTTATTTTGTTGCCCATAGACTTGTACCTCGGTGAGTAAACCATTTGTGCATTTGCAGTAGTTTTAGAAACTAATATTACTGTTTATAAATTCTTATGAAAATGATAATTTAACTTTTTTCCAATGAAAATTCAGAAATATAGAAAATCATAAAGATTCTAAATATAGATTTTTTTAATAATTCTATTGTCAGTCATTGATTACTTGCAATATTCGTATTCATAATCACTGGAAAAAGGGTGAGGCTTTTCATCTAAGGGGGTGGCAGCATCATGTTGTGGGGGTAAATGTTAAATGGACTGGATTTATATATAACGCTTTTATCCAAAGCGCTTTACAATCGATGCCTCTCATTCTCACACACACACACACACACACACACACACACACACACACACCAACAGTGAAAGGCTTACATGCAAGGTACCAATCAACTCATTGGGAGCAATTAGGGATTAGGATTCTTGCTCACGGACACTTTGACACACCCAAGGCAGGGGATTGAACCGGCAACCCTCCGACTGCCAGACAACCGCTCTTACCTATTGAGCTATGTTGCCACACACTGCGACACATCGCTTTTCTGAACAGAAGAGTTTGACACAGAGAGATACGAGAATCCAGGATATTCCGAACTTCATTAAACACTTTGGAGAAAGAGGGAATTAATTCACTACAAAACAAGCAAAAACAGCTTCGCCCTTCACCCTCACAGGATCGGGGTAAACATAAAGCAACACAACAAAGTAAAATAACAAAGACAAAATAATGAAACTACACAACACTTTCCAGCCTTTTCCGCTGCTAGTACGTTCCTCTCTCTCTCTTGGTTCATGTCTCTCTCGGTCACAGACCCCTACTGGGCAGAAAGCACACTTTAAATACCTGGATTAATTACTGATACACTCTAGGTGCGTGTGCCTACTTAACTAGTAGGCTTGGTCCTCAGACTGCCCTGAACCTCTCCCACAAACCGATCGGTGCCACAGGGTGTTTTGCTGAAAAAGGGACTGGTGCACTTCAGAAAATAGATGGCATCATGAGGAAGGAGGATTATCTACAAATGCAACACCTCAAGTCATCAGATAGAAAGTTAAAACTTTTTACCCACTGAACATCTGAGAGTACATAAAATCTGAAATAAATCTGTCTTCAGCTATTATTTTGAAATGAGCTCTTATGCAAATAAAGTAGATTCCGTAATTAACTTAACAAAGGAGATGTATGGTAACATGAAATGTGTGTAGTTGAAGTGCAACCTCAGCAAACTGATTATCCAGGTGTGGAAACTGAGGGTAATTATCTTATCAACTGTGTGACTGAGCATGAAGTACCTCAGAAGAAAGTGCCATACCATGCCACCGTCACAATCAACAGTAGGAAACTGAAAATGGAAGTGGACTCTGGAGCCGCTTGTTCATTGATAAGTGAAGACACATTTCATTTCCTCTGGCCTGAAGGAACCCCTCAATTAATCAGCGACGACTGTGTTCTGAAACAGTGGTCGAGTGCACCCCTCAGCGTGTTAGGTAAGGTGCTTGTTGACGTGAAATACCAGAAGATGGAGTGCACCTTGCCCTTGCTGGTGATTCAAGGTCGCGGGACCAGTTTGCTTGGATGTGACTGGTTTGGCGCCTTGGGCATAGAGGTTACAGGTGTGTACCAGGTCCGCCAGCAGTCCACAGCGGCTATATTGGCAAAGTATGCTGAAGTTTTTGCTGAGGAGCTTGGGGCTTGTCGGGGTCCTCCTGTCTCAATTGAAGTGGATCCTAACACAGCACCCAAGTTTTTCAAAGCTCGTCCGGTGCCTTTTGCATTGCGGTCAAAGGTAGACGAGGCTTTAGATCGCTTAGTCGAGCAAGGTGTGTTCATGGCAGTGAAACACTCAAGGTGGACCACTCCGATAGTACCAGTCACAAAAAAGGATGGTAGCCTTAGGCTGTGTGGCGACTATCGTTGCACCGTCAACACAGCTGTTAAGCCAGATGTCTACCCACTACCCACTGTGAGTGAGCTCTTTGCAGCTCTAGCCGGTGGTACGGTTTTCACGAAACTGGATCTGAAACAAGCTTACCAACAGCTCCTGTTGGACAATGACGCAGCGGAATTACTGACCATCAACACACATCGTGGTCTGCTCCATGCCTTGCGCTTACAGTTTGGAGTGTGTACAGCTGTTTCCATTTTTCAACGATTTATGGATACACTACTAGCAGGTATTCCAGGAGTGAAGCCCTACCTTGATGACACACTCATTGCAGGCCGGACACAAGATGAGCATGATGCACGCCTTGATGAGGTGCTACGCCATTTTGCCGAGAGTGGGTTGCGACTCCAAAAAGAAAAATGCAGCTTTGCAGTCCCTGAAGTGGAATACCTCGGATTTCGGGTGACAAAAGATGGAATAAGTCCAACGGGTGAGAAGGTGGCGGCTATTCGGAACGCTCCCACGCCAAGCAACAAGACCGAGCTCCAGGCTTTCCTGGGTTTGCTGAATTTTTACAACTGTTTCCTCCCCAATAAAGCCACTGTCCTTGAGCCGCTGCACCGCTTACTGGACAAGTCGGCAGCATGGAGATGGACCGAAGAGCATACAACAGCCTATGTGCAAGCTAAGCTGCTACTGCAGGCTGATGGCATCCTTGCACATTATGATGAAAAGAAGCCACTGGTGCTGGTGTGCGATGCCTCGCCCTATGGGCTTGGGGCACTGATGAGTCATGTTGAGCCAGATGGCCGGGAAGCACCTGTGTGTTTTGCCTCACGCACCCTGACCTCGACAGAACGAAATTATGCCCAAATGGACAAGGAGGCACTAGCTGTCGTCTTTGCTGTCAAAAAATTCCACCAATACTTGTCTGGCCGGCCATTTGTGGTCCACACAGATCATAAGCCCTTGCTCGGATTGCTGCATCACTCCAAGCCGATGCCCCAGGTCCTCTCCCCTCGCATGCTGCGGTGGAGTCTGATTCTGGGCGCCTACCAGTATGAGCTGTGTTACTGGCCTGGCAGGCAGGTGGCCAATGCAGACGCCCTCAGCCGCTTGCCGTTGCCTTCGACCACTACGGAAATTCCACAGCCGCTTGAGGTCTTACTGCTAGAGGCCGTTCCAGACGCTCCGGTGCATGCTGAGAAGATAGCAGCCCTCACGGTGAAAGACCCTGTCCTCTCCCGTGTGTTGAGATGGATCTTGCAGGGCTGGCCAGATGGAAACAGTGACAAGCGTTTCAGTCCTTTTTTCTCGCGCCACCATGAAATGTCTGCTCACAAGAACTGTGTGCTCTGGGGCAATGGGGTGGTGGTTCCAGTACTGGCAAGGGAGGAGGTGCTGGCACTACTCCATGACGCACATCCCGGCATTGTGCGCATGAAAGGTCTTGCGCGCAGCTACGTGTGGTGGCCGGGCATAGATGCTCAGGTGGAGGAGGTGGTGAAGAGATGTTCTACATGCCAGATGTCACGACATAACTCTCCGAGAACACCTGTGCATCCCTGGGAGTGGAGCTCAAGGAAGTGGTCCCGACTTCATGTCGACTTCGCTGGCCCATTCCAGGGGAAGGTCTTCCTTATTGTGGTGGACTCACATTCAAAGTGGTTGGAGGTGGCGTTGATGAATTCCATGTCATCCGCTGCAGTGATCACCACACTGCGCCAGCTGCTGGCAACCCACGGTTTGCCTGATGTAATTGTGTCGGACAACGGCACAGCTTTTACCTCGGCGGAATTCAAAGGATTCATGGAAAGAAACGGCATCAGGCATGTAACGGTGGCGCCCTACCACCCCTCATCCAATGGGCAAGCGGAACGTATGGTGCAAACAACGAAAGAGGCATTAGGAAGAATCCTGAAGGGAGATTGGCAGACACGGCTGGCTCGATTTCTCCTGGCCCAACACACAACGCCACACTCAGCCACTGGAAAGAGCCCAGCTGAAATGTTGATGGGTCGCCACCTCACCACGGCCCTTGATCGCCTTCACCCAGATTTTGGGGCGGAAATGCAAGAAAAACAAGAAAAGGCCGCAAGTAAAAGTCAAGGTACGCTGTGGCAGTTCAAGGAAAGAGGCTGTACATATGCGACACTATGGAGGAGGCCCAAAATGGGTACCGGGAGCAGTCGTGGAGGCTACAGGACCACTGTCGTACAGAGTACAAACAGCAGATGGCCAAGTGCACAGACGCCATGTGGACCAGCTCAGGGGACGGATGTCCCCAGCTCCTGATGCAGCACCTGTTTCTGCCAGTGGTGTACTGGAATGGCCCTTGGAATACTATCACACAAGCTTGCCAGTGTCAGACCTCACACAGGTTGAGGCTACTCAAGAAAAGACTCAGCCCCTGCCGCAGGCGCCTCCCAGTTCTCCAGCTGTGGCTGATTTCCCAGTTCTCCCTGCTCAACCCCAACGGCCAACCCGCCAGCGAGTTCATCCTCGGCGCTTTCAGGCCTAAAGTGGGGGGGAAGGGGTGTGATGTATTGGGGTTACGTTTGTCAGTGCACGTTCCCTGCACATTTGAGCCTATTAGGCGCGCGCCTGGAACATGCGCACTTTAACTAAGATGGCGCCGTCCAGGAAGAAAGCATGTCCCTAATGATTACTGCGTTGTGATTCCGTCTGTTGTGTTTTGCAAGTTAACTTCAGTAAACGCTATGCAACTATATTCTTGTCGTCCATGCCTTGAGAGTTTTACAACGTTTAGCCGATTCAACAGGCATGTTTTGAGATTTTGGTATTTAGTTAGCTGCATTTGTTCAGGATAAACGTTATAAAGACACGTGTCCATCCCATCTTTTTACTTTTTCTTGCACTTAATCTCAATGTAGCATTCTGTTGATCGCTGAAGTGATACATTGTATTCAATTTTTTATTCATTCTACCTACTGTCTGGCACCTACAGCGCAGCCTGTCGTTTATCTGGACTAATTGGCTGCTTTTGAAGGTGACGTCATACAATACTGCGCTCCGGCGCTGAAAAAAAAATAGCACTACACCACTGCCTGCAGGTCATGATTCAACCCTACATGCCAGCTCAGCCACTCCACTCTGTTTCACTGAGACAACTTGCCCTCCCTGCCATCCGGGTGAAAGGTTCTCGCTCGTCCCCACCACAGATCTCCATCCGAGCTCCCAAGTGGTGGAATGAACTTTCCATTCCTCTGTGAACCACTCAATCCCTGCTCATTTTACGCCATGGTCTGAATACACATCTCTTCAGACTGCACCTGGACTAACTGTCATTACTCTGCAGGGCACTCCCAATCTAGGATCACTCTTATCACTTGTATCCTTTTATCTTGTTCTTTTAGCACTTTCATGTTACATTTGTATCTCCATCCAGCACTTATATTGATGATGTAGCTCGCTGTCATGTCTCCCAGTTTGACCTACCAAAACTTTTTCGACCTCCCCTGTGCTTACTGTGTGAACTGGACTCTATTGTGGGTATGGGTGAGTGTTACATAATGAGTATCGTACCTTATCAGACCTGTGTTTTGCAGTTGTGCCAATGACCTTCGGCATGCACTTATTGTATATTGCTTTGGATAAAGGCGTCTGCCAAATAAACGTAATGCAATGTAAATCTTTTAGTATAAATTCGCTCAAATAAATTCTGTCCATTACTCCCTCAATTCAGTCCCCTCTCATAACCAATTCCTTAATTCAGTCTCTTTTCAATATCAGTTTTCTCAAATAACAATTCCATAAATTATGTGGTGTCTGCATTCGATTTATATAGATAATACTACAGGAAAATAATTAATATATAGTATAAATATGGAAATTGCAAGTAATGAATGACTGACAATTGAATTATTTTTAAAATCTACATTTAGATTCTTATTGATTGTTCATGTCACGGTGCGTGCGTGGGTTAGGACCCAAATGCGGAGGGGGAAAAACTCAAAACTCCAAAAGATCAGAACAAAAGACTTTACTTTAGAAAAAGGGAACAAAAGGCCTCGCAGGGCAACTCTCAAAAACACAGACAAACTTCAAAAAAACACAGGAACAAGGAAAAAGCAGAAAATCCAAAAACACAAGGGAACCAGAACGTGGGCAGGAATACACAAGACAGGAACATGCGCGACCGAACACAACCAGACACAATCAACAACAAACCAACAACGAGCAAGGATCCAGCACTGAGTTCAGGAGACGGGAAACTTAAATAGGCAGACACAGACGAGACACAGGAGGGCACAATGAACAATCAGGCCACAGAGAGGGAAGGGAAAACGAGACACCCAGCAAACAATAATGGGATAATTGGAAACAATAATACAATTAAAGAGGACACAAAACAGGGGAAATATAGCTCAGGATGTAAGAGCGATTGTCTGGCAGTCGGAGGGTTGCCGGTTCAAACCCCGCCCTGGGTGTGTCAAAGTGCCCTTGAGCAAGACACCTAACCCCTAACTGCTCTGGCAAAGGAGAGGCATCAATTGTAAAGCACTTTGGATAAAAGCGCTATATAAATGCAGTCCATTTACCATTTACCAAAACAGAAGTGCCGCCATCTGGCGGCCCAACAAGGAAACACAGACGGGAAAACGCAGATCCATGACAGTTTATGTTCACTGTAGTTAAAGTATCATTTTTATTAGAATTTATAATCCGAAATATTAGTTTGAACAGTCTCTGAAACTACTGCAAACCAAAAATGCTTTACTCACCGAGGTAAAAGTTTATGTGAAACAAAATAAATGCTACAGAAAAAAAAAACATATGCTTGCCATTACCATTTCTTTGTCTAGGAACCCCAAGGATGAGATGGCAATGGCTGGTCCAATAAGTGATATTTGTTGACCAATGAGCACACAGGGAGAGCTTCTGAAGGGCAGTCCAGGACGCAGTCCTGAACTGTCTGATACATCCATCTTTAATTGGCAACAATCAGAATCCTGACACATTGGGCACGCTCATAGAATGTGTCCACCAATAACTTGTCTCCACTGTGATTTAATTTAATTAAACTTTCCGCTGATTACCTCATCTAGCCTTGAGGTGGCTGCACCTGTCTGCACAATGCGTCATAGGATAGAGAGAAAAGAATGATAGCAGAGACTAGGTTTCCCCAACAACGACTGAAAAGCAGAATTCAAAAAGTTAAATAACAACAGACCTCATTAAAACACTGTTCTATATATTTATTGCCTTATGATATTTTTGTAAATATCTAAGAGAAAGACTCATTTTGGAAAAACACAGGAACATTAATAATTATTTTTATCACTGTAACCTAAAAAGTAATCAACATTTTTTACTCTCTTGAATATGAATAGCAATCTCAACACGGGATAAAAAAGTGACTCATTCCAGTTTGCATCTGTCTGGGTTTTCCCGCTCTGAATGTACTATAAGGGCCATGTTTTCATACACCAGGCATCGCAACCCATACCCCGCAAAGTTTTGCGTGAAACTAAAAAAACATAATGTAAACCAAAGCAGGCCACTAGAACAAGATAGGCTAATATTACTTCCGGTAATATCTAAAACTGTGTGGCATCTTTGAATCATTTAGTTCTGCTGTTTAGAATAATTATTGTATTGTTGTCATTTTATGAAAACATCTGTAGGCGGATATTGATTTTCCTGCCTGAACAAAGTACAAACATTCACTTTAGAGCATGTGTTTTCTGACTTATCATTCTAAAGATTCTCCGGCGGATTTGGTTCAGTTTCAGGCCATAAACTAGGGGATTTAGGATGGGTGGAACAATGAGGTAGTCCAGGGACATGACATTGCGGAGAGCCTGCAGACGGTCGGTGGGACCATAGCGCGTGTACATGAGGTCAAACCCGTGTGCGATTAAGAAATTGGACAGAGCGATTGAATGGGGCAAACAGGTCTGCATGAACTTACTTCGTTCTTTCGGCGATCGCACACATGCTCTGATGATATAAATATAGGAAATCACAACCAGCACTACTAGCGAAAGTTGAACAACCATGAGAATGTACCCGAATATGTTGTTGATAGAGGTGTCCACACACGACAGCTTTACCACGTCCCAGGCAGTGCAGTAAAGCTTATCGATGTTGAATCCACAGAGGGGAAGTCTGGCTATCATGCCCACCACAACAACTGATTCACAGATGGATGAAAGCCAGGTTAATAACAGTAATTTCATCACCTTCTGAGGCGTGATGATGGAGTGGTAATTGAGCGGCTTGCATATCGCGATATACCTGTCGTAAGCCATCACTGCTAACGTACCCCATTCGCAGTACGCGTAGCTGTATATTAGAAAAATTTGACCCAGACACGCTTTATACGAAGTAACACTTAAGTCAGATAAAAGGTCCACCAATATTTTAGGATATAATATGGAGGCACCAAGTATACCATTTATACACAAGTTGCACAGGAATACAAGCATGGGCTCATGGAGCGTTTTCTCCAAAACAACTGTCCCAATCACAGTCAGGTTCGCTAAAACAGTAAAAATGTAAACAAGAAGAATGAGGATAAAGTATGTGCGCTTGCTTGACACTGTCTCATTCAGTCCTTGTAGAAAAAACAGTATTTCAGTTGAATTCCCCATGGTACTTTTATAGCGGACGTGTAAAAAACGCCGTGGAGGTTTCGAGATGTTCTTGCATCGGCTCTTCCGGTGATGATTTCTCCTGAATCGAAAACAGGAAAAGTACAGGCGATCAGCAATAAGCAGACTGCTTGTTGGTACGTAGGCTTGTAGGCTTCCTATTCCGAAATCATCAAGCTCGGAAATTACATGTTCACAATGGTTGTCGTTTGAATAAATTACAACGATCTATAAGGCTGAAATCCTCCAACTGCTCTTGAAATTAACATACATACCTTCATATTTCGAAAATTAATATAAAATGTCCTTATGTTCAAGCTTAAGGACTGACGACTTAATTTGGTTTCTAACTACATAGAGAAAGCAACAGCCGTATTGGCTTTATATCTGGATTGTGTAAATGCCCTTTGAGATTTGCCAGCTAATCGCAGTCCTCTTCGAATCTGCCTAATGACCTGAAGTCCTGAGAGAGCAAACAAAAGAAAAATAACACATGCAAAATGTGATGATGATGCTTATATAGATAATTAATCATCAAAAGGGAAATTCCCATTGTCATCAGTGCAGAACATTACATTAAAATTGAGACTTTAAATACATACAAATCACAGCCTAAGAAAACATTAAAATAACGACTTAAAAGGACAGGCACAGGGGACCTGACGACTGTAACTACAGAACTGCACAACGCCCTTAAGAATAGAATGCGTGTACTTTGCGTGCATGAAAAGTGGTTTGTATAACACATATATGTCCACAGTTCAGTACCTGTTTCCTTACAGATATGACTCTTATGAGCATACAGACAAAAAAACAGGACTTTTTATTCAGGACAGACAGTTTGCTATTCAGTTTGCAGTGACACAATTATAAAACGCTGTACAGGCTGCGCCTGTTTAGATTCAAATACACTGGTTCAGGATCTCTTGCTGTTACATTGGAGTATCGGTAAGAATACACAGAATCCGAACATCCGGTTAATATTTTAATGACATACAAAAGACAACAATATGAGCACAATCCGGGGCTGTTATAATATTCATTTATTATAGTTATTTGAGTGTATCAATTCAGGGTGTGGTTGCTAAAAAGTAAATGGTATATGCATACATTATAAACAAAGTGATTATTTAAGTGTAGTAATATACACTTACAAAAACGAAAACTTATCTACTTAAGTAGATAACAAGGATGTTAACTGATGAAAATTAACTATGGCTGCAATAAAGTTAGGCTATATTTAAAAGGCACCGCGTTGAGACTGCTATTCATATTCAAGAGTGTAAAAAATGTAGATTACATTTTAAATTGCAGTGATAAATATAAAATTCATAATGTTCCTGAGTTTTTCCAAAATTAGTCCATCTCTTGGATATTTACAAAAATATCACCTAGAACAATGTTTTTAGTGAGGTCCGTTATTTAAGTTATTGAATTCTGGTGTTCAGTCAGTTGGGGAAACATAGTCTCTGCTATCATTCTTTTCTGCCTATCCTATGGCGCATTGTGCAGACAGGTGCAGCCACCTCAAGACCAGATGAGGTAATCAGTAGAAAGTTGTGTTTGAAGATCACAGTGGAGAGAAGTTATTGGTGGACACATTCTATGAGCGTGCCCAACTTGTGGGGATTCTGATTGTAGCCAATAAAAGATGAATGTATGAGACAGTTCAGGACTACATCTTGGACTGCCCTTCAGAAGCTCTCCCTGTGTGCAGATTGGTCAATAAATGTCACTTATTGAACCTGCCATTGCCGTCTCATCCTTGGGGTTCACAGAAAACGAAATGGTAATGGCAAGCATATTTGTTTTTTCTGTAGCATTTATTTTGTTGCCCATAGACTTGTACCTCGGTGAGTAAACCATTTGTGCATTTGCAGTAGTTTTAGAAACTAATATTACTGTTCATAAATTCTTATGAAATTGATAATTTAACTTTTTTCCAATGAAAAGTCAGAAATATAGAAAATCATAAAGATTCTAAATATAGATTTTTAAAATAATTCTATTGTCAGTCATTGATTACTTGCAATATTCATATTCATAATCACTGGAAAATCCACTATGTATGGAAAAAGGGTGAGGCTTTTCATCTAAGGGGGTGGCAGCATCATGTTGTAGGGGTAAATGTTAATTGGACTGGATTTATATATAAAACGCTTTTATCCAAAGCGCTTTACAATCGATGCCTCTCATTCTCACACACACAAACACACACACACACCAACAGTGAAAGGCTTCCATGCAAGGCACCAATCAACTTGTTGGGAGCAATTAGGGATTAGGAGTCTTGCTCACGGACACTTTGACACGCCCAGGGCGGGGAATTGAACCGGCAACCCTCCGACTGCCAGACAACCGCTCTTACCTATTGAGCTATGTCGCCACACACTGTGACACACTGCTTTTCTGAACAGAAGAGTTTGACACAGAGAGATACGAGAATCCAGGATATTCCGAACTTCATTAAACACTTTGGAGAAAGAGGGAATTAATTCACTACAAAACAAGCAAAAACAGCTTCGCCCTTCACCCTCACAGGATCGGGGTAAACATAAAGCAACACAACAAAGTAAAATAACAAAGACAAAATAATAAAACTACACAACACTTTCCAGCCTTTTCCGCTGCTAGTACGTTCCTCTCTCTCTCTCTTGGTTCATGTCTCTCTCGGTCACAGACCCCTACTGGGCAGAAAGCACACTTTAAATACCTGGATTAATTACTGATACACTCTAGGTGCGTGTGCCTACTTAACTAGTAGGCTTGGTCCTCAGACTGCCCTGAACCTCTCCCACAAACCGATCGGTGCCACAGGGTGTTTTGCTGGGGACTGGTGCACTTCAGAAAATAGATTATTACATTCATTTGGCAGACGCTTTTATCCAAAGCGACGTACAAGAAGTGCATTTTCATGATCGTAGACAACTGCTGAACACGGGTTCAGTAAGGTACAATTACTTATTTTGTACAGCTATTTCTAGCTGAGAACAATGAACACTATCCTGGTCTAACATCTGCAAAGCCAAACTAGGCAGAAGATTAAGCTAGAGTATTAGGACAAATACAATTTACCAAGAAGTGCAGGGATGGGGCAACATGTAACAAGTGACAAGGAAAAGGGTTTTTTTTTTTTTTTTTTTTTTTTTTTAATATATATATATACACAGCATGGTGGTGGTTATTCTAGGTATAGTCTGAAGAGATGAGTCTTCAGGCCACGGCGGAAGATGGATAGTGAGGGGGAGGTTCGGAGAGGGATGGGGAGTTCGTTCCACCACTGGGGAGCTAGGGTGGAGAAGCTCTGTGATCCCTTTGGGCGGGTGGGAGGGGTTACAAGACGCCCTGCTGCTGCAGAGCGGAGTGGTCGAGCAGGCACATAGAATTGAGTCATGTCCTGCAAGTAGATGGGGGCTGTCCTGTTGGCGGCAGTGTAGGCAAGGGTCAGGGCTTTGAATCGGATCCTGGCAGCGACCGGTAGCCAGTGAAGTGATCGCAGCAGAGGAGTGACGTGGGAGAATTTGGGGAGGTTGTAGATGAGCCGGGCAGCGGCATTCTGAATCATCTGTAGTGGCTGTATGGCACAAGCTGGCAGGTTTGCAAGGAGAGAGTTGCAGTAATCAAGGCGAGAGGTCACCGTAGCCTGGACGAGCAGCTGGGTGGAGTGCGTCGTCAGGTATGGTCGAATCCTCCTGATGTTGTATAGGAGGAATCTGCAGGACCTTGATGTTGCCTTGATGTGCTCCTTGAGGTAGATGGCATCATGAGGAAGGAGGATTATCTACAAATGCTGAAGCAACACCTCAAGTCATCAGCTAGAAAGTTAAAACTTGGCCGCAACTGGCACTTCCAGCAGGGCAATGATCCTAAGCATACCTCCAAAGTTGTAACAATCTAAAGGCAATGCCACCAAATACTAAAAAAAAACAAAAAACTTTTTACCCACTGAACATCTGAGAGTACATAAAATCTGAAATAAATCTGTCTTCAGCTATTATTTTGAAATGAGCTCTTATGCTTGTTTTCAAATACACAGGACGTGATGTTAAAATCCAAAGTGCCACCTCTTAAAACTCCTGTGCTCCCGGTGGTGATGGAAGACTTAAACACTGACCTACGCTACTCCGATGTTGAGAGAGGCTGTCCAGACACGTCATTGGGGTTGTCAAGTGGGCTCCTACTTTCATCAACGTTTCGCTGACTGGGCCCACGACGTCTCCAGTAGGCTCAGCGGTGCGTTCTGGCGTCCCAGAACCACCCCCCTCTGCATCTGCCTAGCCGGCTTATTTGGGAGACCAGCTGGGGTCTTTTCTCTTCAGCCAGAGCCACTGGCTACTCCGCTCTGCCACCCCTGATGTTTCCTTGATGGCCTGGCGTAGGGCTTGTCCGCTCCCAGGTCCCTCATCAGTCTTATAGTTGATGTTGCCACGAAGCCCCGACATCCAACTTCTACAGGGCAGATCTTTGCGCTCCAGCCCCGCTGTTTTGCCTCTGCTGCAAGCTCTGTATATCGCAGTTTCTTTCTTTCGAAGGCTTCCTGCACAGCATCCTCCCAAGGGACTGTGAGCTCCACAAAGTACACCATGCGCTGAGAGTTGGACCACAGGACCAGATCAGGCCTCAAGTTGGTGATGGCTATCTCTGATGGAACTGTAAGCCGTTGGCCTACGTCCACCAGCATCTGCCAGTCCCGGGCTACCTCCAGCTGTCCAAACCTGGCCCTTGGTGGGATCTTCAGTTGTTCCCCTTCCCGAACAAAGGCAATTGGCATGACTGGGTTGGTTGTTCTGGGCGGCAAGGCATTGTTCGTTGTTCTCCTGCTTCCCAGAGTTGCTGCCAGGCACTTGAGCACTTGATTGTGTCTCCAGGTGTACCGTCCTTGGGAGAGGCTCACTTTACACCCAGCGAGGATGTGTCTAAGTGTAGCTGGTGTTGAACACAGGGGGCATGATGGATCTTTGCCCAGCCATTGGTTGAGATTTTTAGGGGTAGGAAGGACATCGTAGTTTGCTCGAATGAGGAAACTTATCCTGCTCGACTCCATCTCCCACATGTCCTTCCAACTGATCTTCCGTTTTTCCACATTCTCCCATCTCATCCACTGGCCCTGTTTAGCTTGCGACACAGCCTTGGCACACCTACTCGACTCCTCCTGTCGGCGGACTTCGGCCACGACCAACTTCCGCCGCTCTAGTGAGGATGCCTTGTTCCAGCAAGGTCGTTTTCCGCCAAGCCCCAAGCCACTTCTTCCATGTTGGACTTGGCCCACGATGTCACCATGGTGGAGAGCAAATTTTGTCTGCTGTGCCGCATTCTTAGCCATCCACTTCTTTCCTGTTGCCAGGGTTGGGGCAGCAGCTCGGATCACAGTGTCTCTTCATTCTGCCAGGGTCATCTCTAGTCTCACTTTAGCGCATTTGAACTCCTCTGTGAGGCTAGAGAGAGGCAGCTGGAGTAGCCCCTGACCATACAAGCCTATGCTGCTCAGGCATAGAGGAACACCTAACCATTTTCTCACATAAGAGCTGATCGTCCTTTGCATTTTCTCGACTCTTGTGAGGGTGATGTCATACATGGTTAGTAGCCACATAAGGCGAGGTAGTAACCCAAACTGCAGGCACCAGATTTTCAGCTTACCAGGCAGCAAAGATCGGTCGATGTTCTCCAGACCTTTAGTGATTTCTTGCCTAAGCTCGTGTGCCTGATCAGTGTCCTTCAGTTTTGAGTCATACCATCTTCCAAGACTTTTGATTGGCTTCTCTGAGACAGTTGGGATAGGTTCTTGATCGATGAAGAACCTTTGTTTCGTCAGTTTACCTTTGATTATAGAGATGCTTCTTGATTTGGATGACTTGAATTTCATTCTGGCCCCAGTGATGTTCTCTTGAAGCTTCCCTAGAAGGCGCCTGGTGCAAGGTGCTGTTGTTGTCATGGTTGTCATGTCATCCATGTAAGCCCTGATGGGTGGTAGACGGACTCCAGATTTCAGCCGCTCGCCACCCACCACCCACTTGGAGGCCCTTATGATGACTTCCATCGCCATGGTGAAAGCCAATGGGGAGATAGTACACCCTGCCATTATGCCAATCTCCATGCGGTGCCACGTGGTGGTAAAGTCTGACATGGTGAAACAGAGCTGCAGATCTTGGAAATAGGCCTTGACAAAGTTTGTAATGGTCTCTGGTATCCTGAAGAAGTCAAAGGATGCCCAGAGGAAACTGTGAGGGACAGATCCGAATGCATTGGCAAGGTCAAGGAAAATGACATGTAGATCACTCTTCTCTTTCTTAGCCGTCTGGATTTGATGCCAAATCTGTCATGGTCCTGCGTTCCGGTCTGCGTTTTCCCTGTTGGGCCGCCAGATGGCGGCACTTCTGTTTTGTGTCCTGCTCCCCCTGTGTTAATTGTATGATTGTTTCCAATTGTCCAATCATTGTTTTCTGGCTGTCTCGTTTTCCCTTCCCCTTCCGTGGCCTGATTGTTCATGGTGCCCTCCTGTGTCTCGTCAGTGTGTTCTATTTAAGTTTCCCCCTCCCTTGACTCAGGTGCTGGATTCTTGCGGTTATGTCTGGTTGTTCTGTGCTCCCCTCCTCAAGTCTGCTCCATGCCTTCCTGCCCATGTTCTGGTTCCCCCGCGTTTGTATTTTCCGGATTTTCTTTGTTCTTATGTTTGTTTGCCTTCGTTTGTTGAAGGTTGCCCTGGGAGGCTTTTTGTTCCCTTTTGTTCCCGTTTGTTAGTAAAGTTTTTTGTTCCCTTCATTTTGAGTTTTTGCATTTTTGCCTCTGCATTTGGGTCCAAACCCCCCCACGCAGCCTGACAAAATCATGCTGGTGTGTTCGAGGCATCCAGAGAACCCTGGGATGCCTGCTTTTTGGACTGTTGTATCCACAAGGTTGTTTCTCTTCAGATAGCTGGTCATCCTCTGAGCTATAACGCTGAAGAAAATCTTACCCTCTACATTGAGGAGACTGATAGGGCGGAATTAGCTGATATCCGTGGATTCCTTCTCTTTCGGAATCAGGACTCCTCCTGACCTGCGCCATGCTTTGGGTATGATTCCCTTCTCCCAAGCCACTCGCATTAGCCTCCACAGGAAGCGAAGAACATCAGGAGCACTCTTGTAGAGTCGATACGGAACCCCATTTGGCCCTGGGGCTGATGATGCTCTTGCTCGCTTTACTGCCTGCTCCACCTCACTCCACTTTGGAGGATTAATGTCCATCTGGTGCTCAGGTTGTTCGATTGGTGGGATGTCCATTGGAATAGCTGTCTGCACGTTCTTCTTATCATCCACATACATTCTTTCCAGATGCTCGTCCAGCTCCTGCCTTGATGTTTTCAGGTTTCCTCCCTTTTCTTCGGTGGAAAGTGATTTCACGAACTTGAAGGGGTCCTTGAAGAAACGTGATCTTGCTCGTTCGTTCTTTTTTCATGATTTCCGCAGGTTCTCTGCTCGTCTCAGGGTTGCTAAACGGCTTTTGATGTTTCCCTGGAGAATGGTGATGCCCTCCTTCTCACTATCAGAAGCCTTTCTCCACTGCTTCTTGAGCTGCCTTCTCTCCCTGATCAGGTGTTCCATCTCCTGTTGTCGTCTGGACTTGCTTTCCAATGCTGGTACCTTTTCCTTTTTGTTCCTTATTCCATATCGTTCTGCTCCGTAGCCATAGATGATGTCCCCCATCTTGTCAAGCTTTCTTTCAACTGTTCCCCTCATCCCCTGTAGGACACTGGTCAGGTCTGCATTTATGGTCTCCCATTCTTACTTCTCCGAGGCTCCAGGCCATTTCACCCGGGGTTTGCTTCCGCTGATCTTTCTCTCCGTTGCTGGTTTTCTTAGCTGGATGGACTCCATACATTCCTCTGCCTCCGTCACTGTGCTTGAGTTTCCTTCCTCAGGGGGGCTGATGTCCTGCGAACTTTGGTGAGACTCCAGTCGCTGGACTTCATTCGACTGACTTGATTGACTTCTCAGGAACTACTTATCAATGCGAGGTCCCTGTTTTCCCTTCCTCAAGCACCCTTTCTTTCCTTGATGTATTTTCAAGCCCTTTGAAGATGTTATTTTCCTCCAGCCACAGGAACAGACCTGAAGCCTTTTCTCGGATGCTGGTGATGCACATGGTTCTTGAGTGCTTGTCTTCCTCATGGTCTTTTCCGTTCCTGGGTCTATAGCAATATTATCTGTCCATGAGTCTTCTTCCACCCCCACTCTAGCAGACTCTAGGGGTATTCTTTCTTTAGTTCTGTTCGTAGCCATTAGCGGGTGTCTCCGAAATACTAAGAAGTATTGGATCCTGCTGACATGGGTAGCTGGCCCATGCCTGCCCCAGTTGGGGTCTATTTCCTCCTGTCAGCTGTCTTTCCAGCAGTCACATGGTCTTTCCCTTGTTGTCAGCCATTCTATTCACGGCAGTCACTGGATGATTCCAGGATGAATGTTTTCAAATACACAGGACGTGATGTTAAAATCCAAAGTGCCACCTCTTAAAACTCCCGTGCTCCCGGTGGTGATGGAAGACTTAAACACTGACCTACGCTACTCCGATGTTGAGAAAGGCTGTCCAGACACGTCATTGGGGTTGTCAAGTGGGCTCCTACTTTCATCAACGCAAATAAAGTAGATACCGAAATTAACTTAACAAAGGCGATGTATGGTAATATGAAATGTGCGGAGTTGAGTGAAAAATTGAGTGTCGATGTCTTTAGCCTAGGTGTATGTAAACTTTTGGCCTGAACTGTATTTGGTTGGCGACACTTTTTTGGACGTTTTGGCTCCAGCACATTAGACTTGAAAAGAAACAATGACATTTCTAAGCACAGCTTTATCGCCTAACGTTACTTTAGCTAACCCTAACATGTTCGCGTTTCGCCTACTTTAGCTAACCTAGTTAGCACGTACGGATCGCCTACTTTTGTTAACCTAGTTAGCGCGTACGGATGCTGTCCTGCACGGATGAGTAGGTGCTAAGAACACACAGCTACAACCACCGATACAGATGTATGGACACTCAGAGGATAACAAATAACGTTACAGGGGTGAGGACTTGCCATAGTCTATGTAGTACGAACACATTTCTCATAGAAAAGGTAGTTTGTAGCCTTTTTTCTAATTCATTACAGTGGTGGTACAAGTGACAAGAAGTAAGTGGTACTGTGCTGTTAGCCTTTATTGATCGCCGTGCAAGGTTCGTGTAAAATAGGTAGCACAATCTCACAGCAAAAATGTACTGTGAATGGTAGGCTACTTGCTCAATCGAATGGTAAATGTGAAAAACATTCGATTACAGTCAGTCGCACCGAAATTTTCCGTCACGCCCTCAATAAACGGCAACACTCACAGTAGAAGATTTTTTAATTAAATCTTTTAACGTTATATATTTATATCGATTCCGCTTGGCCACAGCGAGTGAAACTAGGCGATCTGAGCGTATTTATATGTACATTGCGTCGAAATGCTTCAGACTTGTTGTTTGCTACCTAAACTTCACAGCAGTCATTGCCGTTATCATGATTGTAGCATGAAGTAACTATTTTCAACCAACTGCCATGCGCGTTAATCAACAAAAAATGTATTTCGCCAAGTTGCGCCGTAGTTCTGGACGGTGCTTATCTTGCACTCGGCTTCTCTCACTGTCTTCTCAAACTGGCTGGTCTACATCGCCGCATTCTTCTCCAATCCTGCGCTGTCCTGTCTTAAACTCGTCTGTGTGACTAACTACATGCAATCAAATCGTCTGCATCCGTGCCTACGACCGTCTGTGTGACTTCGACTGTTAAATACGAACGATAATTCTCGTTAGTCATCACTTAATGTGCTTTTGGCATGTTTTGAGATTTTGGTATTTAGTTAGTTGCATTTGTTCAGGATAAACTCTTTTTTTTTTTAGAAGAAGAAAACGTGTCCTTGTTTTAAAATACTCCATTTCACATTCCTTTGTTTAACAGTGTGCCGCATGGTGTGCTTGTAATTACAGTTTTGATATAGCCCAATAAAACATGCACGTTATAAAGACACGTGTCCATCCCATCTTTTTACTTTTTCTTGCACTTAATCTCAATGTAGCATTCTGTTGATCGCTGAAGTGATACATTGTATTCGATTTTTAATTCATTCTACCTACTGTCTGGCACCTACAGCGCAGCCTGTCGTTTATCTGGACTAATTGGCTGCTTTTGAAGGTGACGTCATACAATACTGCGCTCCGGCGCTGAAAAAAAATAGCACTACACCACTGCCTGCAGGACATGATTCAACCCTACATGCCAGCTCAGCCACTCCACTCTGTTTCACTGGGACAACTTGCCCTCCCTGCCATCCGGGTGAAAGGTTCTCGCTCGTCCCCACCACAGATCTCCATCCGAGCTCCCAAGTGCTGGAATGAACTTTCCATTCCTCTGTGAACCACTCAATCCCTGCTCATTTTACGCCATGGTCTGAATACACATCTCTTCAGACTGCACCTGGACTAACTGTCACTACTCTGCAGGGCACTCCCAATCTAGGATCACTCTTATCACTTGTATCCTTTTATCTTGTTCTTTTAGCACTTTCATGTTACATTTGTATCTCCATCCAGCACTTATATTGATGATGTAGCTCGCTGTCATGTCTTCCAGTTTGACCTACCAAAACTTTTTCGACCTCCCCTGTGCTTACTGTGTGAACTGGACTCTATTGTGGGTATGGATGAGTGCTACATAATGAGTATCATACCTTATCGGACCTGTGTTTTGCAGTTGTGCTAACGACCTTCGGCATGCACTTATTGTATGTTGCTTTGGATAAAGGTGTCTGCCAAATAAACATAATGCAATGTAAATCTTTTAGTATCAATTCGCTCAAATAAATTCTGTACATTACTCCCTCAATTCAGTCCCCTCTCATAACCAATTCCTTAATTCAGTCTCTTTTCAATATCAGTTTTTTCAAATAACAATTCCATAAATTATGTGGTGTCTGCATTCGATTTTTATAAATAATACTACAGGAAAATAATTAATATATAGTATAAATATGGAAATTGCAAGTAATGAATGACTGACAATTGAATTATTTTAAAAATCTACATTTAGATTCTTATTGTTTATGTCACGGTGCGTGCGTGGGTTAGGACCCAAATGCGGAGGGGGAAAAACTCAAAACTCCAAAAGACCAGAACAAAAGACTTTACTTTAGAAAAAGGGAACAAAAGGCCTCGCAGGGCAACTCTCAAAAACACAGACAAACTTCAAAACTTCAAAACACAGGAACAAGGAAAAAGCAGAAAATCCAAAAACACAAGGGAACCAGAAGGTGGGCAGGAATACACAAGGCAGGAACATGCGCGACCGAACACAACCAGACACAATCAACAACAACGAGCAAGGATCCAGCACTGAGTTCAGGAGACGGGAAACTTAAATAGGCAGACACAGACGAGACACAGGAGGGCACAATGAACAATCAGGCCACAGAGAGAGAAGGGAAAACGAGACACTCAGCAAACAATAATGGGATAATTGAAAACAATAATACAATTAAACAAAACAAAAGAGATACAAAACAGAAGTGCCGCCATCTGGCGGCCTAACAAGGAAACACAGACGGGAAAACACAGAACCATGACAGTTTATGTTCACTGTAGTTAAAGTATCATTTTTATTAGAATTTATAATCCGAAATATTAGTTTGAACAGTCTCTGAAACTACTGCAAACCAAGAATGCTTTACTCACCGAGATACAAGTTTATGTGAAACAAAATAAATGCTACAGAAAAAAACAAATATGCTTGCCATTACCATTTCTTTGTCTAGGAACCCCAAGGATGAGATGGCAATGGCTGGTCCAACAAGTGACATTTGTTGACCAATCTGCACACAGGGAGAGTTTCTGAAGGGCAGTCCAAGACGCAGTCCTGAACTGTCTGATACATCCATCTTTAATTGGCAAGAATCAGAATCCCCACACGTTGGGCACGCTCATAGAATGTGTCCACCAATAACTTCTCTCCACTGTGATCTTCAATCAAAACTTTCCGCTGATTACCTCATCTGGCCTTGAGGTGGCTGCACCTGTCTGCACAATGCGTCATAGGATAGAGAGAAAAGAATGATAGCAGAGACTAGGTTTCCCCAACAACGACTGAACACCAGAATTCAAAAAGTTAAATAACAACAGACCTCATTAAAACATTGTTCTATATATTTATTGCCTTATGATATTTTTGTAAATATCTAAGAGAAAGACTCATTTTGGAAAAACACAGGAACATTAATAATTCTTTTTATCACTGTAACCTAAAATGTAATCAACATTTTTTTACTCTCTTGAATATGAATAGCAGTCTCAACACGGGATAAAAAAGTGACTCATTCCAGTTTGCATCTGTCTGGGTTTTCCCGCTCTGAATGTACTATAAGGGCCATGTTTTCATACACCAGGCATCGCAACCCATACCCCGCAAAGTTTTGCGTGAAAGTAAAAAACATAATGTAAACCAAAGCAGGCCACTAGAACAAGATAGGCTAATATTACTTCCGGTAATATCTAAAACTGTGTGGCATCTTTGAATCCTTTAGTTCTGCTGTTTAGAATAATTATTGTATTGTTGTCATTTTATGAAAACATCTGTAGGCGGATATTGATTTTCCTGCCTGAACAAAGTACAAACATTCACTTTAGAGCATGTGTTTTCGGACTTATCATTCTAAAGATCCTCCGGCGGATTTGGTTCAGTTTCAGACCATAAACTAGGGGATTTAGGATGGGTGGAACAATGAGGTAGTCCAGGGACATGACATTACGGAGAGCATGCAGACGGTCGGTGGGACCATAGCGAGCATACATGATGTCAAAACCGTGTGCGATTAAGAAATTGGACAGAGCGATTGAATGGGGCAAACAGGTCTGCATGAACTTACTTCGTTCTTTCGGCGATCGCACACATGCTCTGATGATATAAATATAGGAAATCACAACCAGCACTGCTAGCGAAAGTTGAAGAGCCATGAGAATGTACCCGCATATGTTGTTGATAGAGGTGTCCACACACGACAGCTTTACCACGTCCCAGGCAGTGCAGTAAAGCTTATCGATGTTGAATCCACAGAGGGGCAGTCTGGCTATCAAGCCCACCACAACAACTGATTCACAGATGGATGAAAGCCAGGCAAATAACAGTAATTTAATCACCTTCTGTGGCGTGATGATGGAGTGGTAATTGAGCGGCTTGCATATCGCGATATACCTGTCGTAAGCCATCACTGCTAACGTACCATATTCGCAGTACACGTAGCAGTATATTAGAAAAATTTGACCCAGACACGCTTTATACGAAGTAACACTTAAGTCAGATAAAAGGTCCGCCAATATTTTAGGATAAAATATGGAGGCACCAAGTATACCATTTATACACAAGTTACACAGGAATACAAGCATGGGCTCATGCAGCGTTTTCTCCAAAATAACTGTCCCAATCACAGTCAGGTTCGCTAAAACGGTAAAAATGTAAACAAGAAGAATGAGGATAAAGTATGTGCGCTTGCTTGACACTGTCTCATTCAGTCCTTGTAGAAAAATCAGTATTTCAGTTGAATTCCCCATGGTACTTTTATAGCGGACGTGTAAAAAACGCCGTGGAGGTTCCAAGACGTTCTTGCATCGGCTCTTCCGGTGATAATTTCTCCTGAATCGAAAACAGGAAAAGTACAGGCGATCAGCAATAAGCAGACCGCTTGTTGGTACGTAGGCTTGTAGGCTTCCTATTCCGAAATCATCAAGCTCGGAAATTACATGTTCACAATGGTTGTCGTTTGAATAAATTACAACGATCTATAAGGCTGAAATCCTCCAACTGCTCTTGAAATTAACATACATACCTTCATATTTCGAAAATTAATATAAAATGTCCTTATGTTCAAGCTAAAGGACTGAAGACTTAATTTGGTTTCTAACTACATAGAGAAAGCAACACGGAGAAACATTTAATGTCTGCGCCCACCGTATTGGCTTTATATCTGGATTGTGTAAATGCCCTTTGAGATTTGCCAGCTAATCGCAGTCCTCACCGAATCTGCCTAATGACCTGAAGTCCTGAGAGAGCAAACAAAAGAAAAATAACACATGCAAAATGTGATGATGGTGCTTATATAGATAATTAATCCTCAATAGGGAAATTCCCATTGTCATCAGTGCAGAACATTACATTAAAATTGAGACTTTAAAGACATACAAATCACAGCCTAAGAAAACACTAAAATAACGACTTAAAAGGACAGGCACGGGGGATCTGACGACTGTAACTACAGAACTGCACAACGCCCTTAAGAATAGAATGCGTGTACTTTGCATGCATGAAAAGTGGTTTGTATAACACATATATGTCCACAGTTCAGTACCTGTTTCCTTACAGATATGACTCTTATGAGCATACAGACAAAAACACAGGACTTTTTATTCAGGGCAGACAATTTGCTATTCAGTTTGCAGTGACACAATTATAAAACGCTGTACAGTTACTTGCTGCGCCTGTTTAGATTCAAATACACTGGTTCAGGATCTCTTGCTGTTACATTGGAGTATCGGTAAGAATACACAGAATCCGAACATCCGGTTAATATTTTAATGACATACAAAAGATGCGACATAGCTCAGGAGGTAAGACCGATTGTCTGGCAGTCGGAGGGTTGCCGGTTCAAACCCCGCCCTGGGCGTGTCGAAGTGTCCTTGAGCAAGACACCTAACCCCTAACTGCTCTGGCGAATGAGAGGCATCAATTGTAAAGCGCTTTGGATAAAAGCGCTATATAAATGCAGTCCATTTACCAAGATAACAATATAAGCACAATCTGGGGCTGTTATGATATTTATTTATTATAGTTATTTGAGTGTATGAATTCAGGGTGTGGTTGCTAAAAAGTAAATGGTATATACATACATTATAAACAAAGTGATTATTTAAGTGTAGTAATATACACTTACAAAAACGAAAGCTTATCTACTTAAGTAGATAACAAGGATGTTACCTGATGAAAATTAACTATGGCTGCAATAAAGTTAGGCTATATTTAAAAGGCATCTTATAGTGAATCTGAGCATAGCAATAACATTATCAGCCATTTATACAGTGCTATAACCATGCTAACCTGCAGTAGCCACTTAGATTCAAACTGTAGAAGGCTTAAACATTCACTGTAGTAACCTAGGCAGCTATGCTAAAAAGAATACACAGGATGCTGCCTTCTTGTATAGTCTGCATATGCGCGTTGTACGGTCTGTGCATGCATGCTGTAATGCAATTATAAACGTGGACTGCATCACATGAATTTATTTATATATATAATTTATTTTCTGATGTATTTAATTTTTATATATTGGTTTTGTTTTCCTTATAGGTTATATATTTAAAGATTATGTCCCAGTCACATAAATTAAAAGATATATTTGCTATGTACAGTTGAGGCCAAAAGTTTACATACACCTAGGCTAAAGATATTCAAACTCAGTTTTTCACAACTCCACATTTTGTGTTATCATACATTTTCTTTGTTAAGTCAAGTAGGGTATCTACTTTATTTCCATAAGAGGTCATTTCAAAATAATAGCTAAGAGACAGATTTATTTAAGCTTTTTTGTACTTTATCAGATTTTCAGTGGGTCAAAAGTTTGTTAGAGGTTTGTGGAGGGTAGCCGGTTCGATCCCCGACCTTGGGCATGTCGAAGTGTCCCTGAGCAAGACACCTAACCCCTAATTGCTCCCAACAAGCTGACTGGTACCTTGCATGGCAGCCTTTCACCGTTGGTGTGTGTGTGTGTGTGTGTGTGTGTGTGTGAATGAGAGGCATCAATTGTAAAGCGCTTTGGATAAAAGCACTATAAATTTACCATTTATAAGTAAAACAAAACCAATATATAAAAATTAAATACATGATTAAATAAATTTGTGATGCAGTCTACGTTTATAATTGCATTACAGCGTGCATGCACAGACCGTACAACGTGCATGTGCAGACCATACAAGAAGGCAGCATCCTGTGTATTCTTTTTAGCATAGCTGCCTAGCTTACTACAGTGAGTGTTTAAGCCTTTGTGGAGGAAAACCTTTTTGCCATTTCCTCAGCAGATTTGGTTGGTGAATTTCACACATGTTGGATTAAAACACTCACCACTGAAAGCAAGGATAAATTCAAATCACAAGCGCTTTAATACAGAGTCTGCCGGAGCACAAGGACAGTATGTGTGGACTGACGAGATCCCCGGCATACTGCAACGATCTCAACATAACAAAGAAACTGCACGCTTTTAATAGGACGGAGTGTGGCACAGTGGGTAAGGAACTGCGCTTGTAACCAAAAGGTCGTAGATTCGAATCCCGGGTAAGGACACTGCCGTTGTACCCTTGAGCAAGGTACTTAACCTGCATTGCTTCAGTATATATCCAGCTGTATAAATGGATACAATGTAAAGTGCTAAGTAAAAGTTGTGTAAGTCGCTCTGGATAAGAGCGTCTGCTAAATGCCTATAATGTAATGTAATAGGGAATCTTCTCTTTTATGTTCTGCACTTGGTTGCGTGCCACACTTCTCCTGCAAAAAAAACATTTCAGACATTACCTCTTCTTCATAATTAACACAGACATTTTCTTTTCTTGCAACCTTGACATTTTAGTTTGCTAGCAGAACTAAGATAAGACTCTGGGCCCAGTTAGTCTGCACCTTGAGAGAAAGAAAGTTGGACGGGGGGGCCATCTCCTGTTGATGGAATTGTCCTGAATTGTCACAGCATAAAGTATCTCAAAGCACATTTCATTATCTCATGCTTGAGATTTAAGCATTTTAATAAAGAGCATTGTGGTGGGGTGGGCGTGGTTTGAGCGTCGGCTGCAGAGAGAGAGAGAGTGAGAGGAGCGGCTCTCGGACCCTTCGTCACAACTGTCAGCTGGAGGTAATCAGCGCCGATAATTGTTAATTGTTTAATTGCGCTGATTGCCTCTGATTGCTTTCAACAGTGAGCCTGGGGTTTTTAAAAGCATGACCGGAAGCCGGAGGAAGTGAGAGGAGCGCCGGTGAGAAGACGGCGAGAAAAAAAAGCCCTGTTGTTACTGATTGTACGAAGACAAGCCAAGAGCTTAAATAAAATAGCACGGAAGTGCTAGAAACGAAAACAGTGTCTCCCGTGAGCGTGTTTGGTTTAGGAGGGGTGGCACTCTTTTGCCACAGTGGTGGCCCATGCGGGGGGCTCAAATTAAACACACTGCACAGAGGAGACAAAATGGAGCACAGCCAGGAGCTGGGAGCAGCATTTGCAGCATGTGGGGGCAGTGCTTGAATCCTTAAGGCAGGCAGGGCTCACGGCTAACCCAAAGAAGTGTGCTATTGGCCGAGCGGAGGTACGGTATTTGGAGTACCACTTGGGAAGTGGTACTCCAGACGGCGCAGGAGGCCTCTCTGGGGCTCGAGGCGGCTCTGGAGGCCTCTCCGGGGCTCGAGGCGGCTCTGGAGGTCTCTCCGGGGCTCGAGGCGGCTCTGGAGGCCCCTGCGGGACAGCGGGCAGAGCAGACGGCCCCTGCGGGACAGCGGGCAGAGCAGGCGGTCCCTGCGGGACAGCGGGCAGAGCAGGCGGCCCCTGCGGGACAGCGGGCAGAGCAGACGGCCCCTGCGGGACAGCGGGCAGAGCAGGCGGACCCTGCGGGACAGCGGGCGGAGCAGGCGGTGGTGGCCCCTGCGGGACAGCGGGCAGAGCAGCTCCTGAGGGACGGCGGGCTCCGGTGCACTGGGCTGGGAGTACCTCTCTGCCAGAGGGGGCATATCCGCGGCCCCCCGGAGATACTCCTCCCAGTGGAGTGCCGTTGCAAACAGGACTTCAAAGTCACAACACCCCTCCAGGCCAGAGTAAATTAGCCCGCCGTGGAGGGGGTCCCCTCATGTTGTCCCTGAACAACTGGCACACTATAGACTGCGGCAGGTCCGCCTGTGCGGCTACAGCGCGGAACTCCCTCGCGTAGTCCAAAAGTGGGCGCGACCCCTGGCATGTGTCAAAGAGTCTGTCCGCCCACTGTCTACTGGACAGGGGGGCCTGCCCAACGGCAGGACTTGGCCCGGAGGTCCCCCCAGCCACCACCGGCTTGCTCCACACCGGTGGCATGACTAAAAAACAAAACCTCGAAACGGGAGGGGGGGGGGGGGAAGAGAAGGAAAAAAAAAACTCAGCTGGGTTCAGAAGTGGCTGGATCCTTCTGTCAGGGTGGGCGAGGGAATGGACCCAAACGCAGAGTGAGGGGAAAAAACACAAAACTCCAAAATAGGATGAACAAAGACAAAAACAACTCCAGGAGAAAAAGAGAACAAAAAGCCTCGCAGGGCAACTCACCAAAACAAAGAAACACTTCAAAAAACGCAGGAAACAAGAAAATACAAAAGACCAAAAGCACGTTGAAAACAGAACATGGGCAGGAACACACGGGGCAGGAACACGATCAGAGGCACGCACTAACAAACAACCAACAAGGATCCAGCACCTCAGTCAGGGAGAAGGGAAACTTAAATAGACACAACACTGACGAGACACAGGAGGGCACAATGAACAATCAGGCCACAGAGGGGGAAGGGAAAACGAGACAACCAAAAAGCAATAATTGAACAATAATACAATTAAACAGGGGGAGCAGGACACAAAACAGAAGTGCCGCCATCTGGCGGCCCAACAAGGAAAGACAGGGAAAACACAGAACCCTGACAGTTATGATACATGAAAACTGTTAAAAGAATATATTCCTAATCACTTATATGTTTGAGTATATAATGTAAAACAATGATTAAACAACATGTTCTTCCACACCTGCTACAGTTTGCATCTAAGTGGCTACTGCAGGTTAGCATAGTTATAGCACTGTATAAATGTTATTGCTATGTTCAGATTCACAATAAGATGCCTTTTAAATATAGCTGTATTGCAGTCATTTTATTTTCATCAGTTAACATTCTTGTTATCTACTTAAGTAGATAAGCTTTCTTGATTTGTATGTGTATATTACTACACTTTCAAATAATCACTTTGTTTATAATGTATGTTCTTCTTAGAAACCACACCCTGAATTCATACACTCAAATCACACCCTCAAATATAATAACAACCCCGGATTGTGCTCATGTTGTTGTCTTTTGTATACCATTCAAATATAAATCGGATCCTGAACCAGTGTATTTCAATCTAAACGGGTGCAGCAAGTAACTGTACAGCCTTTTATAACTGTGTCACTGCAAACTGAATAGCAAACTCTCTGCCCTGAATATAATGTTGTGTATTTTTGTCTGTATGCTCATAAGAGTCATATCTGCAAGGCAGTAGGTACTGAACTGTGGACATACAGCGATCAGCCACAACAATAAAACCGCCTACATAATATTGTGTAGGTCCCCCTCGTGCCGCCAAAACAGCTCTGACCCATCGAGGCATGGACTCCACCTCTGAAGGTGTCCTCTGGTGTATTTGGATTTCTGTATATATTTGTATCTACTGTATATTTGTATCTGATATTTTGTATCTACTCTAAATTTGTATCTGATTGTGTAACTTTGTTGTCTTTGATGCTGCAACAGTGCAAATGCCCCCCAGGGATCAATAAAGTACACTACTACTACTACTAGCCTACTACTACGACTACTACATATTACATTATGGCTTTTTATTACATAAAAAATTTGAAATGGATTACATTATTGGGAGTTATTAGACTATTGGTAGTTTATTAAATGATTTGTCGCTACAGGGCTATAAAAAGCTAAGATATTGTTAGAGGGTGAATTATTTCCACATGATTTTAAAAACTCTCGACGGGTCAGAGCTGTTTTGGCGGCACAAGGGGGACCTACACAATATTAGGCAAGTGGTTTTAATGTTGAGGCTGATCGGTGTATATGCATTATACTAACCACTTTTCATGCATGCAGAGTACACACATTCTATTCTTAAGGGTGTTGTGTAGTTCTGTAGTTACCGTTGTCAGATCCCCTGTGCCTGTCATTTTAAATCATTATTTTAATGTTTTCTCAGGATGTGCTTTGTATGTCTTCTAAGTCTCTATTTTAATGCAATGTTCTGCACTGGTGACAATGGGAATTTCCCTATTGAGGATTAATTAACTATATAAGCATCACATTTTGCATGTGTTATTTTTCTCTTGTTTTCTCTCTCAGGACAGCTCATTAAGCAGATTCGGTGAGGACGGTATAAAGCCCGATATGGTGGGCACAGGCATTCAATCTTTCTGCGCGCTGCTTTCTCTATACTGTTAGAAACCAAACGAGGTCTTCAGCTCTTTGGCTTGAACATCAGGACATTTGTATGTTATTTTTTGAAATATGAAAGTATTTATGCTCATTTCAAGAGCAGTTGGAGGATTTCAACCTTATAGTTAGTTGTAATTTATTCAAACGACAACCATTGTGAACACGTAATATCCGAGTTTGGTGATTTCGGAATAGGAAGCCTACAAGCCGACGTACCAACAAGCAGACTGCTTATTGCAGACCGTCTGTATTTCTGCTGTATGTGCTTCAGGAGAAATTATCACCGGAGAAGGCGATGCAAGAACATCTCGGTACCTCCCCGGCGTTTTTTACACATCTGCGCTAAAAGTACCATGGGAAATTCAACTGAAATACTGTTTTTTCTACAAGGACTGAATGAGACAGTGTCAAGCAAGCGCACATACTTTATCCTCATTCTTCTTGTTTACATTTTTACTGTTTTAGCGAACCTGACTGTGATTGGGACAGTTATTTTGGAGAAAACGCTCCATGAGCCCATGCTTGTATTCCTGTGTAACTTGTGTATAAATGGTATACTTGGTGCCTCCATATTTTATCCTAAAATATTGGTGGACCTTTTATCTGACTTAAGTGTTACTTCGTATAAAGCGTGTCTGGGTCAAATTTTTCTAGTATACAGCTACGTGTACTGCGAATATGGTACGTTAGCAGTGATGGCTTATGACAGGTATATCGCGATATGCAAGCCGCTCAATTACCACTCCATCATCACGCCTCGGAAGGTGATGAAATTACTGTTATTAACCTGGCTTTCATCCATCTGTGAATCAGTTGTTGTGGTGGGCCTGATAGCCAGACTGCCCCTCTGTGGATTCAACATCGAAAAGCTTTACTGCACAGCCTGGTCCGTGGTAAAGCTGTCGTGTGTGGACACCTCTATCAACAACATATGCGGGTACATTATCATGGCTATTCAACTTTCACTAGCAGTGCTGGTTGTGATTTCCTATATTTATATCATCAGAGCATGTGTGCGATCGCCGAAAGAACGAAGTAAGTTCATGCAGACCTGTTTGCCCCATTTAATTGCCCTGTCCAACTTCTTCATCGCACAAGGTTTTGACCTCATGTACACTCGCTATGGTCCCACCGACCGTCTGCATGCTCTCCGCAATTTCATGTCCCTGGACTACCTCATTGTTCCACCGCTCCTAAATCCCCTAGTTTATGGCCTGAGGCTGAATCAGATCCGCCGGAAAATCTTTAGAATGTGCAGCCAGAAAACACATACTCTGAAGTGAATGTTTGTTGGTACGGCCGGCTCGAACTTTGTTCAGATCGGAAAATCAATATCCCCCAAAAAATGTTTTCATAAAAATGACAACAATACAATAATTATCTATAAACAGCAGAACTAAAGGATTCAAAGATGCCACGCAGTTGTAGATATTACCGGAAGTAATAGAAGCCATCTCGTTCTAGTGGCCTGGTTTGGTTCACATTATTTTTTTAGTTTCACGCGAAACTTTGTGGGGTAATGGTTGCGTTGTATTGTGTATGAAAACATGGCACTTATAGTACATTCAGAGCGGGAAAAAGCAGACAGATGCAAACTGGAACGAGTCTCTTTTTTACGCTTAGTCTCTTAAGTCCTTTTCTTGGATATTTACAAAAATATCACCTATATATATATATATATATATATATATATATATATATATATCTTTGATAAAGCAATAAATATATAGAACAATGTTTTTAATGAGGTCTGTTGTTATTTAACTTTTTGAATTTTGGTGTTCAGTCTCTGCTATCATCCTTTTCTCTCTATCCTATGGCGCATTGTGCAGACAGCTGCAGCCACCTCAAGTCCAGATGAGGTTGAACGTTGTGTTTGAAGATCACAGTGGTGAAAGGTATTGGTGGACCCATTCTATGAGCGTGCCCAATGTGTGGGGATTCTGATTCTTGCCAATTAAAGATGGATGTATCAGACAGTTCAGGACTGCGTCTTGGACTGCCCTTCAGAAACTCTCCCTGTGTGCAGATTGGTCAACAAATGTCACTTATTGGACCAGCCATTGCCATCTCATCCTTGGGGTTCCTAGACAAAGAAATGGTAATGGCAAGCATATGTTGTTTTTTTTTCTGTAGCATTTATTTTGTTTCACATAAACTTGTACCTCGGTGAGTAAAGCATTTTTGGTTTGCAGTAGTTTCAGAGACTGTTGAAATTAATTTTACGGATTATAAATTCTTATGAAAATGATAATTTAACTTTTTTACCGTGAAAAGTCAGAAACATAGAAAATCAAAGAATCTAAATATAGATTTTAAAAATAATTCTGTTGTCAGTCATTCATTACTTGCAAAATCCATGTTCATACTCTATAGTAATTATTTTCCCGTAGTATTATCCATATAAATTGAATACAAACACCACATAGATTGTGGAATTGGTGTTATTTGAGAAAACTGATATTGAAAAGAGACTGAATTAAGTAATTGCTCATGAGAGGGGGCTGAACTGAGTTATGGAGAGAATTTGAGCGAATTGATACCGAAAGATTTACATTGCATTATATTTATTTGGCAGCGAGCGAGAACCTTTCACCCGGATGGCAGGGAGGGCAAGTTTTCCCAGTGAAACAGTGTGGAGTGGTTGAGCTGGCATGTAGAGTCAAATCATGTCCTCTAGGCAGTGGTGTAGTGCTATTTTTTAATTTTTATTTTTTTTTGTGCCAGAGCGCAGTATTGTATGACGTCACCTTCAAAAGCAGCCAATTAGTTCCGATAAACGACAGGCTGCGCTGTAGGTGCCAGACAGTAGGTAGAATGAGTTAAAAACTGAATACAATATATCACTTCAGCGATCAACAGAATGCTACATTGAAATTAAGTGCAACAAAAAAGTAAAAAGATGGGATGGACACGTGTCTTTATAACATGCATGTTTTATTGGGCTATATCAAAACTGTAATTAAAAGCACACTATATGGTACACTGTTAAATATAGAAATGCGAAATGGAGCATTTTAAAAACAAGGACAAATTTTCTAAAAAAAAAAAAAATTTAAGTTTACCCTGAACAAATGCAATTAACTAAATACCAAAAATCTCAAAACATGCCAACAGCACATTAGGATGTAGAACGATAATTACCGTCTATATTTAAAAGTTGAATAAAGGCTCACGGATGGTGGTCGCAGGTGTAGACCTATCTGTGGGGTTAACATGAATGAAATACCCTATGAAATCATTTTTAAGACAATTTATTAGTCGAGGGAAATAGGCCTAATATCATTTATTGATTTTATTTGATGCTTTGACAATTTGTTGTTCATTTTTAAATGACCTTTTTTTTACTATTAAAAATAAGTGCCAGAATGGCATTCCGGTGCAATCTTATAGCACTACAGCCCTGTGCCAGTTTTACGGTATGCTCATAAGAGTCTTATTTGTAAGGCAACAGGTACTGAACCGTGGACATATATGCGTTATACAAACCACTTTTCATGCATGCGGAGTACACACATTCTATTCGTACAGTTGTACAGTTGTCAGAGTGTCTGTTTTTTAGTTGTTATTTTAATGTTTGCTTAGGATGTGCTTTGTATGTCTTCTAAGTCTCTATTTTAATGTAATGTTCTGCACTGGTGAAACTATATATATAACTATATCATCATCATCATCATCACGTTTAACTCTTGCATGTGTTATTTTTCTCTAGTTTTCTCTCTCAGGACATCAACTCATTAAGCAGATTCGGTGAGGACGGTGATTCGCTGGCAAATCTCAAAGGCCATTTACACAATCCAGATATAAAGCCCGATACGGTGGGCACAGGCATTAAATGTTTCTGCCTGTAGCTTTCTCTATATAGTTAGAAACCAAATGAAGTCTTCGGCCCTTTGGCTTGAACATAAGGAACTTTTAATATTATTTTTCGTAATATGAAAGTATTCATGTTAATTTCAAGAGCAATTGGAGGATTTCAGCCTTATAGTTCGTTGTAATTTATTCAAACGACAACCATTGTGGACACGTAATATCTGAGCTTGGTGTTTTCGGAGCAGGAAGGCTACAAGCCTACGTACCAACAAGCAGACTGCTTATTGCTGACCGTCAGTACTTTTCCTGTTTGCGATGCAGGAGAAATTATCACCGGAAAAGGCGATGCAACAACATCTCGGAACCTCTCCGGCGTTTTTTACACGTCTGCTATAAAAGTACCATGGGGAACTCAACTGAAATATTGTTTTTTCTACAAGGACTGCATGAGACGGTGTCAAGCAAACACACATACTTCATCCTCATTTTTCTTGTTTACCTTTTTACTCTTTTAGCGAACCTGACTTTGATTGTGACAATTATTTTGGAGAAAACGCTCCATGAGCCCATGCTTATATTCGTGTGTAACTTGTGTGTAAATGGTATACTTGGTGCCTCTTTATTTTATCCTAAAATATTGGTGGACCTCTCATCTGACATGAGTGTTACTTCGTATAAAGCGTGTCTGGGTCAAATTTTTGTATTATACAGCTACGTATACTGCGAATATACTACGTTAGCAATTATGGCTTATGACAGGTATATCGCGATATGCAAGCCGCTCAATTACCACTCCATCATCACGCCTCGGAAGGTGATGAAATTGCTTGTTTTTACCTGGCTTTCATCCATCTGTGAATCTGCTGGTGTGGCGGCCCTGGTAGCCAGGCTGCCCCTCTGTGGATTCAACATCGAAAAGATTTACTGCACAGCCTGGGCCGTGGTAAAGCTGTCATGCGTGGACACCACTATCAACAACATATACGGGTACATTCTCATGTTTTATCACAGTTGCCAATCAGTGCTGGTTGTGATTTCCTATATTTATATCGTCAGAGCATGTGTGCGATCGCCGAAAGAACGAAGTAAGTTCATGCAGACCTGTTTGCCCCATTTAATATCACTGTCCAACTTCTTCATCGCACTCGGTTTTGACCTCTTTAACACTCGTTATGGTTCCACCAGCCGTATGCAGGCTCTCCGCAATTTCATGTCCCTGGACTACCTCATTGTTCCACCGCTCCTAAATTCCCTCATTTATGGCCTGAGACTCAACCAGATCCGCCGGAGAATCTTTAGAGTTTGCATCCAGAAAATACATGCTCTGAAATAAAGAAGTGTGTCTACTTTGCTGTCCAGGTTGGAAAAGATAGATTTTTTGAAAATCCGCGAGTGATTGAATTTTACATTTGGAGCTGATATAGCTATAGGCGTTTGAATTGCTACCAGTTGAGTCGTCTCATTTACTACCTACATCTTCATGAAGATGGATTAATTTTTCTTGTGAAGTAATTCCGTTTGCAAACCCTGTATAGCCTACTTTAATTCATTCTCTCGCACATACAGGTACGTGCCTGGCAGACTGTAGCCTGTACAATTTTAGCCTCGGTATTTGCACAGTGAAACTGCTTCATGGTTAAAAACCGCAATCCGTGTCCTACGTTAGGTCTTCCACGCGCAGATAAATGGTCAGGCGCGCACCTTCCGAGCGCCTGGATGTTAAAAACGAATGTATCCTATATCCAACGGTGACCTTTCGCTGTTAAATTACAAATACTAGCCTATATCATCCGTAAGAAAGTGAATTAATGTGATATTCAATAAATCAAAATGAAAAATAATCATATGCTGTAAAAAAAATACCTCTGTGTATCCTAAAAGTAGACTGCGTATCGCACACATTTATTTTTACTCATGGAATTATGATTTAGTTAGTGAATGAACAAGGGACAATTGGACGACGACGCTGAACCGAACGAAAAGACGTAGAGCCCGAATTGTGTGTAGCCTATTAGACTACCTCCGGCACAGCTGCCCAGCACGTGCTGCTGTCAGCCGCCGACCACAAGCATTAGTCCTAAAAACTGTTCAACCACTACCATGGCCCTGGCAGTGCGATTTGAGGAGGGGTTTTCCACAAGAATTCCAACTGTAGGTATTGCTTTAAGAAAATGTGCGTAGAATAATTCTCTTACCCAAATATACCAATGGCTTTTGTAAATTGCGTAATATAGCCTATGCGGTTTCATATTTTGTGAAATTTCCACAGCTTGAATAAAGGAGACATTGAAAGGGAGTTCACATTTAAATATTTATGACTGTCAAAGTGATATATAGCCTATAACGCAACTAACTCAGCTTACATTAGGCCTACTCGGCAACTAACATGTTACTTTTACCGTCCATTCATACTGATGGATATTCATTGCGGCAGTAGGCCTGCAGGTTAAGTAGCTTTCCCGGAGATATAGTGACATTGCCCTGCGTGAGAATCTGCTACTTCTAAGCCCAACACTCTGGGATTATACCATTATCCTGCAGTGTCACTCTGGGTGCTGAGAACTTCTGTTAATTTGTTCAGATGTTAACTGAAAATTGCTCCACATCATAAAAAATTAAGAAACTATCCAAAATTTCACCCTGATTGATAACAACAATTTTGTTTTGAATGGTTATGGACCCCGTGGACCTTAATAAAATTTGATCATATTTTTTGAATGTGCCAACTTTTTATTTGCCTTTTTCATTTCCCCTTCTTAGCTTTTAAACTTCACTTTATATTGTTTTTATTTAATGTTTTGTATGTCGACAAGGTGACCATCGGGAGGTGCAAAATCATTTGATATCAGCTTGCCAAATTAATTCTAGTCATGCCAAAGAGTAGCCTACTCATGTAAGCTAGTGACTGAAACAGGTGCAGCGAAAATATTTTCAGTAAATCAAGCATGTAGCTAGTTTTTATTTTTTTGTTACGTCATTACTGGTAAAAGATGGTCTACTTACGCCTGGCCAACAGAGGGCGCAATGAGACTAGTATTTCAGAATCGCGTTGGTAGCATCGTGATTCTAGAAACTTCGTCAGTATGCGAGTGATCGGTTCACTGCAGGTGAAATACCCGCTCGGATAATATTTTGTATTATCTTTTACACAGGTAAGTGGACCATAAATACCATCTAATAATGTAATGACATTGTAAACTTGAATGAATAGTAACGGTAATCATTAAGAAAGGAAATGCTGAGTTTGACCGTAGTTTAGCATCACCACGTTAGACTAGCAACGACAGTAAAATGGCGATTGCTGACGAAACGAGTCATGTTAACGTTGCATTCACCAAAGAAAATGCAGTACTATCACTGAGGAATGAATGTAAAATAAGCCTCTGCTTGTATTTTTATTATCAGCGTTAGCAGACTAGAGCACTAATAGTCTTTTTTGCCGTAGATAATGAATTCATTTTGGTTCTATCTTAGCTAACTGATAGCTTGGTTTATAGTAGCACATCACTGCAGCTAGGCTCGCCTAGCAAACGAGGCGAGGGGTTCTCGTGCTATGTGTATCGGTGCAGTTCGTAACATAGCAACAATGAGTACCGTGACGAGCTGAATGGGTACTTGTTCTGTAGGTCTACATATCGGTAGTTAGTGAATCAACCTGTCACCAGTACACTAATGGAGATTCATATTAATAACTATAGATTAATGTGATAGCATCCGTAGACTAATGGAGATTAATATGAACAATACGAGATTAATGTGATAGCCTGTATAATTCTATGACATATTCTGCCCCTTAGTATAGCCTGGTTTTCATACAGAAAGAGTGCAGGGTGTCACGCAGTAAGGGCACAGAGTGTGTCACATTAAGAGGTTATCTGTTATTTTAAAAAGAAGAGTGTACCAGTTTTAAAAAAATATCTATTTCACTAAGGAATAGCCTACTTATATTACCTTTATCTGATCTGTAAACCAAAGAGCAGTGAACTTGATGCTATGAATGTCTGATTACAGGTTATTGTATACGAGTTAGAGTCATTATTTGTTTTGTTTAAGAGAAGCATCGCATTGGTAGCTTTGTGATTCTAGAAAATTTGTCAGTATATGATGCAAGTGATCAGATCAATTCAGGTTAAATACACGCCCTGATAATATTTTATATTATTTATCTTTAACAAAGAAAATAAATGTGTTACGCCAGTCTGAGCCCCATGCATAATTTTGAGCTTGTAACACAATCAAGAAAAGAGCATTTGCCACGCGTGATTTTCCCCCCGCAACCGACTACTGCTGTAACCACGTCCCTTAGCTGTTGACTACAGTTCTAAGCCTCTGCAAAGCAGTTTCATTGGAACAACATTCATTCGCACAGATGAGAGCGTTGTTTGGTCAGTTCGTCAACAGCAGGAAAACACCATCTAAGCAATCAAACTCGACATTTCCTCAACAAGGTGAAGAAATTGAAAAATGTGAAAAGCTAATTAGCTGGTTAATTATAAAGTAGTCGGTTTAATATTAATTTTCTACGGGTACCATACTGTTTCTTTTTACAGAAACAGGCAAGTCATAGAAATTACAGCACTTTTAAACACATTCCCCCATTTCAGGGCACCATAACGTTTGGGACAAATTGCTGCGCAGGTGTTTTCCGATTAGTCAGGCATGTTAAATTGCTTCCTTAAATGCAGGTATCTAGTCTTTATTTCAGAAAACAAATGTATTTTTCTACAGATACCATTTGACTGTTAGACAGGGAGCCTGCCTGTATGTACTGCACTCCACTGCAGCTTACTATCTCCATTTTGCCATACGCCAGTGATTCACATTTAGTAGAAATGTTTTATGGGGGCTCGAGTTGTAATAGCCCATGATATGCAATGTTATTTATGTGTAAGCACGAACAGTCAGGCTTTGGCAATCATATATGCTTTTATTTCTTACTAGCATGAAGCCTAGGCTGTGGAGCAGTCAACAACGGCTTGAGCAGCGTCTTTATGTTTGAGTTTTATCAGTCAAGTCACAACCATTTGGGGTTAGTTGTCTATGCTTTGTTCAACGCGACCAAAGAAAACAGAAGACACTATCTCAAAAAAAGACGCTTGCTAACTAACACAAACAGCAGTATTATGGAGAGCGTTGCAGCAACAGTAACTAGTCTAAAGTAAAAAAAGTAAATAAATAAAAGCTGTATAATCATCGATCATGCCGCACGAAAATACATTATCCAATTAAATTGATTCATGGCGCCCTGGAATATCACCATAACTAAGGGGTGTGGTTTTGGAACATCTGCATTGCGATTCATAAACACGCACGCGCCCCCTATTGCCTTTGCTAGACTGCATCCGGCATCGTCCCTGCGGCCCCCACACAGGGAAACGAGTTTTCACAGACTTTACCTTACATTCCAGGCATTTAGCAGACGCTCTTATTCAAAGAAACTTACACAACTTTTCCATAGCATTTACATTGCATCCATTTATACAGCTTTTAAAGAGAAGAAATAATAAAATTAGTACTTGCCAGCTAGCTCCAAGCAATTTTTTCTAGTTAGTAATATATTTGACATAAATAGAACTATCTAGTACATTGTGGTTGTTTTGGTAATCTACTGATTGCTAGCATCAAAGTTTAAAGTAATAATCTCGAAGATTTTCATTAAAATAAATATCTTTTAAGTCACTATCTATCACTGCATTAGGTAACACAATGGTGATTGAGCCTATTTTTATATTAATTTATACAATTATTATCATAATTCATGATTAAAAAACTTAATGTCTGTGGCAACATTCCTGGGAAAAAATCACAAGCGGCGCACAGTTAGTGACGCGTTTTTCATCACCCATCAGCGGTTGGTCCGCCTGAGAGGGTAGGCGGAACTAACACAACAGGCTGGCTCTTCAACTCACTTGTGTGTGAGCGGCGTACTGTTTTTTCCGGTGTCTGCATGCGTTACAATAACAGAGAAAGGAGGGGTTGGGGGAGTTATGGAACCCTAAAAAGTTTTTGTGTAACATGAGAGATCATATTATTTGTTGATGTAGATTTCGTATTACATTTATTGACAATGTAACTACTAAATTACATAGCTATTTGCACAGCTAACGCTAGCTACCGGACCATGTCAAGAAAGACAACATTAGTTTAGACAACGCTGCACACAGTATCCATCTCTCATATCAGGTAACGTTGCATTAGCTAGCTAGCTAATGTAATTAACACAATCTCATGTCAGCTAACAATTAGAAAAAACGCTAGCTAACGCTACCGACCGGTACCGACCTCGCAAACCGTCTCTCGAATGCAATGCTACCTTGCAACGTTGCAGTGTAGCTAACTTAAGGTCAGTTCAGATCAATGATTCGCAACGAGACTGGGTGCAACTTGC
The DNA here is from genome assembly GCF_013347855.1 of Anguilla anguilla. Classification (NCBI taxonomy): domain Eukaryota; kingdom Metazoa; phylum Chordata; class Actinopteri; order Anguilliformes; family Anguillidae; genus Anguilla; species Anguilla anguilla. The sequence continues at coordinate 41,431,417 of NC_049212.1, forward strand.
AAAATTCCCAGACGTCTGATTGTAAACGTTCTAAAACTACACTTGGCGATTTGACAAGGACGGTCTTTTAAAACCTCAGGGCAGGCAACGGCTCTGCTACTAGCCAGTTCGCATTGCTGCAATCTCTGCAACATTCTAAAACCGTTTCGCCTCGTTGCGAATTATTGATCTGAACTGGCCTTAACGTTACCGTTATTTACATTGCCATCGAGTTCATCAATATATTATAATGATCAGAATAAAGCCGGGTATGTGGAGCAGAGTCTGATTGTCTGATGTCTGATGTCTGATTTCGGAAAACGTCATGCAGGAGAAAACTAAAAGAATACGGCAGTATGGATTAGCATTGTTATTATTTTATTACGCTTCCTCATATGTTCCTTCAGCCTTTATGCCCTGTTTGATGAAATCTCCTTTGTTTTTGTTTTATTCTTCTTGTTCTGATTGCTAATTTAGCACCCAGCTCAGCTTTATTCTCGAACAGATTGTCACTTTAAATAAGGCATCTGGTTTGAGTTGATACTAATGTTAGCCAACTCAGTTAGCTATGTAGAAATGTGGAATTAACAAAATGGTCATATTGCAAATATGTAAGGGAAATGACTAAGAGAAATGTACTGCAAACTACCAGTAACTCCAGTCCATATCAGCCTATCCAAATCTAATTGAAAGCTGGCTGGTCTTCGAAGGGTATTGGGCATGAGGCGGCTTTAAACACTGAACTTCAGACAGTTAGCCGATAGTCTGAAACCAAAAGTCTGAATAGCGTACCCACAATGGAGTGCTAAATCTCCACCCAGAGTACCTTCAACATTTATAAATGCAAAATAACAAACGTGTGTCCCTATGGAAGTATTTGTGGTCCAGCTGGGAAGGCACTAACTGGCCGGAGCGCCAGCAGAGAGCAAAACGAGAGTTGAGATCAAGAACAAGCAATTGGTCAAACAAAAAACCCAAACAGCAGACAAAGCGGAGGGGCTTTGCAAGAATCGGAATCAAGTATGAGAGTGAATGGTCAGAAACACGATCACGGGGCAAACAAACTAGAAGAGCTAAGGCAAGAATCGGAGTCGAAGGGAAGGAGTCAGTGGTCATACAAGAGATCTAATCAGAAAACAAAGCAGTGGGGCTAGACGGGAATTGGAATCAAACAAAAAAATAAGGTCACATACATGAAGTTGAACAAAGCAATCACTATACAAAGCACGAGTTCAAAGAGCTAGTCTCTACTGGTTGGGGGCAGATGATGCCTTTTTCAAATCGAGTGACCAGAGACAGAAACGGCCAGTCAAATGATGAACCAGAAAGACGAAACACTCACGCAAGATAAGCGCAAAATCAAACTCGTAACATATGCGTTATACAAACCACTTTTCATGCATGCTAAATACATACATACATCCTATTTTTAAGGGCATTGTATAAACTGTACAGTTGCGCGTTGTGGGAAGCACCAACCCCCTATTTGTTTGTTTGACTTTTAAAGTTGTTCTTTTTTTAAAGGTTTCTGTACTTTGTCCTCTGAGTCTCTATATTAATGTAATGTTCTGTGCTGGCAACAGTGTGAATTTCCCTTTTGGGGATTCAGCAGGTCTATTTCATCATCATCATCATCACATTTAAATCTCGTCGGTGTTATTTTTCTATTTTTCTCTCTCAGGATTTCAGCTCATTAAGCAGATTCGGTGAGGACAGTGATTAGCTGGCAAATCTCAAAGGCCATTTACACAATCCAGATATAAAGTCCGATACAGTGGGCACAGACAGTAGCCTAAATGTTTCTGCGCGTTGCTTTCTCTGTACAGTTAGGAACCAAATGAAGTCTTCAGCCCCTTGGCTTGAACATCAGGAAACGATTATATTATGACAAGCATCAAATGACAAGCATCGTGAATGGGTAATATCAGAGCGAGATGATTTCGGAATAGGAAGTCCACAAGCCTTCGTACAAACAAGCAGTCTGCTTATTGCTGATCTTCTGTACTTTTCCAGCTATTAAACTACCATGGAGAATTCAACTAAAATACTGTTTGTTCTACAAGGACTGAATGAGACAATATCAGGCAAACACACATACTTTGCTGTTACTCAACTTGTTTACCTTTTTACAATTTTAGTGAACCTGACTTTGATTGTGACTATTATTTTGGAGAAAACGCTCCATGAGCCCATGCTTATATTTCTCTGTAACTTGTGTGTAAATGGAATATGCGGTGCCTCTACATTTTATCCAAAAATATTGGTGGACCTTTCATCTGACGTGAGTGTTACTTCGTATGGAGCTTGTCTGGCCCAAATATTTGTATTATACAGCTATGTATTCTGTGAGTTCACTACATTAGCAGTGATGGCTTATGACAGGTATGTTGCGATATGCAAGCCGCTCAATTACCACTCCATCATCACGCCTCAGAAGATTGTGAAATTGCTGCTGTTTACCTGGCTTTTATCCATCTGTGAATCAGTTATTGTGGTGGCCCTTATAGCCAGACTACCCCTCTGTGGATACAAAATTGAAAAGATTTACTGCACAGCTTGGGCAGTGGTGAAGCTGTCATGTGTGGATACTATTATCAACAATGTATATGGGACCATTCTCTCGGCTTTTCACGTTGCACAGGTAGTGACGATCTTGATTTCCTATGTTAATATCATAAAAGTCTCTGTGCGATCTCCTGAAGATCGGAGTAAGTTCATGCAGACCTGTTTGCCCCATTTAATTGCATTGAGTACCTTTACGATCGCATTCCTTTTTGACCTCATGTACGCTCGCTACGGTCACACCGACCGTCTGCACGCACTTCGTAGTATCATGTCCCTGGAGTACCTCCTTGTTCCACCGCTCCTAAATCCCCTAATCTATGGCCTGAGACTGAACCAGGTCCGCCGGAGAATCTTTAGAATTTCCACCCATAAAATACATGCTCTGAAATGAATATTGTGACTACTTTCCTGTCAAGGCTGGAAAACATAGATTTTTATAAAAATCTGTACTTGATTGAATTTTACATTTCGAGGTGATATATTGACATTTGAATTGTTATCAGTCGAGTCATCTAATTTACTACCTACATCTTTATTAATAGGTTAATTTTTCTTGTGAAGTGAACATTTCAAAGAGAAAATATTTGATAACATATTGGACAAAAATGTTTGGTGGAAAATGGAAAAATTGTTTTCCTGAATTTTTCAAGCAATCAACATCAGAGAAAGAAAAAATTTGAAATTATAACTTAGAGGAAAATGATTATTTATTAAACTTCAAAATTAAAAGTTAATGAACAAAACTTCTTCCTGATAATGAAATAAGACCTCATATAGACATCAACATAATTGCAAAAAAAAAAAAAAAACACTCATTAGCAACAGGATAAAATTATGACCAAATTCATTCTTCTCCCACATTCCTTTTTAGCAGAAGCAACATGAACCACACAAATATGAATCAACCAGTGCAAATAAAATATCAAATAATCCACAGAAAATAAATCATACTTTAATAGAAACATATTAAACCACGCAGTTTAAGACTAACGGAAAGTACAACAAAACTACAGCAAATTATGTCACAGAATGGGAATAATTAAGCAAGGAACAGTATTTCATTGGGTTTTTTCCCATTATAACACACACACACATTTGTAGAGTGAACGAATATGATCTGAATTGTTTCAAATATCAGCTCTTGTGTTTTGTGCAAGGGTGTTATTTTTATTTTAAACATGTTGACTGCATTGGTGATGCATCCATGCACAATACGCACCCTTCTGTGAGTACACAGAAAGATAAATAATGTAAAACACCTAGCAGAGGAACAAATGCAGTATCCCACCTGCTGCAGAAATGTTTTCATAAAAATGACTAGATGACAAAAATGATCAGTGAACAGTCGACAGTAAGGAACTATAAGGTTCTCAGAAGCAGATATTAGATATTCCCAGAAGTAATGTAAGCCTATGTTGGGCTAGTGGCTTAGTTTGGCTGATATTGTGTTTTAGTGTTACGCAAAACCTTGTGGGTCATGGGTTATGTTGCCTTGTGTATGAAAACATTGTCCGCTTGAGCGGTTCAGAGTTGGATAGCTTAGACAGATGCAAGCTGAAATAAGTCTCTTTTTTCCCTGTGTTGAGGCTGCTATTTGTTGCAGTGCGAAAAAATAAAATTCTTAGTTTGTTCCTGTGTTTTTCCAAAATGAGTCCTCATTTTAGATACTTCTAAAAATGTCATCCAAATATATATCTTTGATATAGGAGTAAATAAGTAGTACAATTAGGGATGCACCAAAATTAAAATTCTTGGCCGAAACTGAAAATAAGGAAACACTTGGCCGAATACCAAATACTGAATACAATAACTGAAAATAAATAAATAAATAAATAAAAAACCACCATTAAATGTAATGTTTAAACTGGTAACCAACAAACCAAAAAAATAAAAACATCAATAAAAGATGGATGGGGAACAATTTTCTTCAAGCCAGGATAATGCCTCCCTATGTATATTATTGTATTCTCTATTGACACCAGCATAACATGCTTTATAGAGTATACCCGTGGAGACCAGATATGCCACCTGTGTGAATTTGATGGCTATGATCCTCCTTGTCAGTATAGAGTGGGTGGGGATCCATTTCCTTCAGCCAGGATAACGCATTTCTCTGTGCATATTAGCCAGTTGACACCTGCCTAAAATGCTTTATAAAGTATGCATTGGAGACCAGATATGCCACATATGTGCATTTGGTTTGGGGGTAATGAACATGGAGGGCAAGGAGTGTTCCACAGAAAGCTGATATACTAGAATAATATTCAGTGAAATTCTTTTTGGGAGGTAATTCAAGATCTTTATTATTTTCCTTTGTACAATACAAGAATACAATAACTAAAAAAACAAATAAACAGAGAAAACACACATCATTCAGCCAACATGATTTCCAACCACAAATGTTCACCTGTAGCCTAACGGTGGAATATATATTTCATTTCTACCTAACGTAATTTCAAAACATAAGTCAATGTCGATTGTTGACAAATCAAGGGAAATGTAAAATACCTAATAACTGTATAAATAGGCTACTAGCTACATGCTGCGTGTATTAGCCGTTCTAAATGCACACAAAAAGGCGCTGTTTGAAATGAAAGTCAAAGCGTGAGATGCGCGTGCACGGACAGGGGAATCAGTTCGCTTCGAGGACACTGAATTCACCGGCACTGTTTGAATGCGTCATCAATAGCCGCAGGAGAGCAACGAAACAGCGTCACATTTACTTCTATACTTTTGTTACAATAAAAAAATGTTTTTAAAAACACACACATTCGGTCAAAAATTTCGGTGCATCCCTGAGTGCAATGTTTTTTTAACAAGGTCTGTTGTTATTTAGACTTTCAAATTTTGGTGTTTAGTACATATGAGGTGCTGTACATTTAAATGATTTGGAGGTGGATTCCTTTCAGCCTCTCGAAGCAGAGCAGGTCATAATTTTGACTGCTTTAAATGTCGTTTTTTTTTAAATATACTGACAATAATATCAGGAAAATAATTATGGAGAATAATCAAAAAACAACTTTCCCATTTTCCATCTCTTCCGGTCCTGGGCCACTTTGGATGCTTCCTTCCACCTGTGCCCGAGTCTGTCCTGTGGCTCTGCTTCAGCCGTTTGTCGCCTGGTCATTCTTTTTTCCTCTTCCCCTCAGGGGTCCAGTATAAGGCCTCTTTTTGGGATTGATTGTGATGTTCTCCACAGGCAGTGTCCAATCCAGTTCCACCTTTTTCTGGCACCATGATGTCCTCCTGGTTGCAGTGGTCTCGAATGTCTTGCTTTTTTATTCTCATGAGCCATCTGATTTTCAGGATGATTCTGAGGGATTTGTGGATGAAGGTTTTTTTTTTTTTGTTATTTCTTTTGTGATTATCCAGCATTCCGAGCCATATAGAAGAATAGATGTTTTAGTTGAAAAGTTTTATTTTGGTTTTGAGTGAGAGATTATTTGATCTCCATACTGGCTTTAAAATGGCAAAGGCAGCTCTGCTTTTATTTAATCGAGACATAACGTCTGCATCAGTGCCTCCTCTGTCATCTACGGTGCTTCCTAGGTGGATAAAGTTGTTGGTCTTCATTGATGTCCTGGCCATTTATCTGTAAAAACTCAGGTGTGTCTGTGTTGATGCCCATGAGCTTCGTCTTTTTGGTGTTAATACGGAGTCCGATTTTTCCTGAGGTAGTGTTTAATTTATTGTGTTTTTCTGGACTCTGTGAGGGGGGAGGCTGAAGGTGTCATTTGTTTAATTTTGTGTTTGTGTGGGTGCGCTCGCTCTCTCTCCATGCGACAACCAAAAGTGTTTATAATACACTGTAGCATACAAAGGATGAAAAAAGCCTGAGAACTGTATGGCACATACTGTGCCTTGAATAAAAAATTTAAAAACATGTGGCTGCCCCTCCTAAACTAGAGCAGTGCAGAATCGGGGCAGGCTGGTCTTGCAACACTTGACTTAAGCTGTTAATGAAGTATTTCATCATCATCACATTTAACTCTTGCTTGTGTTATTTTTCTCTTTTTCTCTCTCAGGATTTCATTAAGTAGATTCGGTGAGGACGGTGATTAGCTGGCAAATCTCAAAGGCCATTTACACAATCCAGATATAAAGCCAGATACAGTGGGCACAGAGAGTAAATGTTTCTGCGCGTTGCTTTTTCTGTTCTGTTCGGATCCAAATGAAGTCTTCAGCCCCTTGGCTTGAACATCAGGAAATGATTATATTATGACAAGCATCAAATGACAAGCATCCTGAATGCGTAATATCAGAGAGAGATGATTTTGGAATAGGAAGACCACAAGCGCTTGTACGAACAAGCAGTCTGCTTATTGCTGATCTTCTGTTTTTTCCTACTATTACGATGGAGAATTCAACTAAAATACTGTTTGTTCTACAAGGACTGAATGAGTTTAAGTCAAGCAAGCAGGCTTACTTTGTTGTTATGCATATTATTTATCTTTTTACAATTTTAGTAAACCTGACTTTGATTGTGACAATTATTTTGGAGAAAACGCTCCATGAGCCCATGCTTATATTTCTCTGTAACTTGTGTGTAAATGGGCTATGGGGTGCCTCTGCATTTTATCCTAAAATATTGGTGGACCTTTCATCTGACTTGAGTGTCACTTCGTATGAAGCTTGTCTGGGCCAAATGTTTGTATTGTACAGCTACATTCCCTGTGAATTTAATACATTAACAGTGATGGCTTATGACAGGTATGTCGCCATATGCAAGCCACTCAATTACCACTCCATCATCACACCTCAAAAGGTTGTGAAATTACTGCTTTTTACCTGGCTTTTATCCATCTGTATATCAGCTTTTGCGGTGGTCCTGATAGCCAGATTACCTCTCTGTGGATTCAAGATTGAAAAGATATATTGCGCCATTTGGGCAGTGGCGAAGCTGTCATGTGTGGATACCACAATCAACAACGTATACGGGTTCATTCTCATGACTTTTCACTTTTTACAGGTATTGCTGATCATGATTTCCTATGTTAATATCATAAAAGTCTCTGTGCGTTCACCGGAAGATCGGAGTAAGTTCATGCAGACCTGTTTGCCCCATTTAATCGCACTGACCAGCTTCTCATTTTTTTTCCTTTTTGACCTCCTGTACGCTCGCTATGGTCCCACCGACCGTCTGCTTGCTCTCCGCAATTTCATGTCCCTGGAGCACTTCATTGTTCCACCGCTCCTAAATCCCCTAATCTATGGCCTGAAACTGAACCAGATCCGCCAGAGAATCTTTAGAATGAGAAGTCAGAAAACACGCGCTCTAAAGTGAATGTTTGTACTTTGTTCAGGTAGGACAATCGATATCTCCCCTCCAACAATATGATGACAACAATACAATAATTATCTGAACAGCAGAACTAAAGGATTCTAAGATGCAGCACAGTTTCAGACATTCCCGGAAGTAATAGAAGCCTGTGTTGCTCTAGTGGTCTTGTTTGGTTTACATTACAAATGCAAATGTCTGTGACTGAGTGATGAAGTTACACTATTGGTCGGCCAAGTTATGAAGTTACACCAGATCGGCCAGATCACGTGTGTTAGGTCCAGCCGTATACTAGGTTTTAACCTGGTCTTGTTTAGTTTCACACAAAACTTTGTGCGGTATGGGCTGTTTCCTTGTGTATGAAAACATGGCACGTATAATATATTCAGAGCGGGAAAACCCAGACCGATGCAAACTGGAATGAGTCATTTTTTTACACTGTGTTGAGACTGCTATTCATATTCAAGAGGATAAAAAGTGTAAATTACATTTTAAGTTGCAGTGATAACAATAAAATCCATAATGTTCCTGAGTTTTTCCAAAATTAGTCAGTCTCTTAGATATTTACAAAAATATCACCACCTATACAAATGACAACAATGTTTAAATTTTTTTTTTTTTTTTTTTTTTTTTTTTTTTAGTAATCCATTATTTAGGTTTTTAAATTTTGGTGTTCAGTCAGTGTTGGGGAAACCTACTCTTTGTTATCATTCTTTTCTCTCTATCCTATGACGCATTGTGCAGACAGGCACAGCTACTTTAAGGCCAGATGAGGTAATCAGCGGAAAGTTGTGTTTGAAGATCACAGTGGAGAGAAGTTATTGGTGGACACATTCTATGAGCGTGCCCAATGTGTGAGGATTCAGATTGTTACCAATAAAAGATGGATGTATCAGACAGTTCAGAGTTCTCTTGGACTGCCTATAAGGAGCTCTTCCTGTGTGCTCATTGGTCAATAAATGTCACTTATTGAACCTGCCATTGCCATCTCATCCTTGGGTGTCCACTGCTCCTAAATCCCCTCATCTATGGCCTGAGACTGAGTCAGATCCGCCTGAGAATCTGAAATGAATACTGTGCTTGATTGAATTTTACATTTCGAGCTGATATATGGGCATTGAATTGTTATCAGTTCAGTTGTCTCATTTACTACCGACATAATTCAACAGTAAGATGGATTAATATTTATTGTGATTCTGTTTGAAAACTCTGGTACGACTGAGTTTAATTGTCTCGCACACAGTAGCCTACACAATTTTAGTCTCAAACTGCATATATATTGCTTATGTGCACACTGTCCAGGCGCATGGATATTCAACACATTTGATAGAGGAAATTTTTGATAACATATTGGGAAAAGAATTGGTGGATAAATGGAAGAATTGTTTCCAGTAATACTTCAAAAGATCAACACCAGAGAAAGAAATGTAAAAATTAATTAAAGTAACTTCCTGAAAATTAAATAAGACTGCATATGGACATTGACATCATTGCAAAAAAAAAAAACATTAGCAACAGGAAAAAATTACAATCAAATTCACTCTTGTCCTACATTCCTTTTATTCAGAAGCAACATGTACCACACAAACACAAATCAACCAGTACAAATACAATATCAAATTAAAGCCGCAAGCGGCGTTGGGAGGGGTCCAAGCAGTGGCAGCATCGCGCCCCCTATGGAGCGATTTTAAAATGGCTTTGTCCTCATGGTCATACGCCTTCACCCAACATATCTACTGAATGTCATGATGATCGTATAAAAAATAGATGACTTATGGCCAATTTTGTGCTGAGACGCTGGCTGATGACTTAGTTACGTCGCCATGGATGTGTCCTGGCCGCTTCCCGTCAAGGCCTTTACTATGTCGTAACACTTAGATGGCATGTCATAACACTTAGATGGTCCGGTGTGCATGCACAGCTGCAGTGTTTCTGCGCCGCAACTAAAAAAGGCGTCACACTAGTGTTGTCACGATACCGAAATTTTGACTTTGACACTGGTACCAGGTTTAGTATTACGATACTCAATACTGAAATGATACTTGAAACTTAAACGGTGCTAATTCGATACTCGGTACCTAACGATACTGAAATTACCTTAATAGATCAGAAACGTAATGTCCACAAGGGTTGACCTCATTTTCTAATTCATGGTTTATTAACAACCTGGTTCATTAACAACCTGTAAGTTGAAGTCTCTGCAACATATTAATATGCATAGGCCTATAGTGTTACAACACTGAACAATAGAAAAATATGTTAAATATATTTCAAAAATTAAACAGTTGTAAAGTAAATACTCTTTAAAACAGGTCTTTCATCTTTAAATAGATTTAAAAACAGCATATTTTAATAACAATAAAGCATCTATCTATAATAAAATATTTCCAAATTGGAACACCTATTGCTACTGAAGTGAACTGAGTCAAAGCTCGCGCTGTATCAGGGAAGAGAATGCACAAGCGCAGGTCACCTCACTTGGCAACCTTAGTTGCTACTGCCATCTAGCGAAGATTCTGACAAACTACACTTTTCATCCTCTAAATCAGTAATGCGGGAGACACATTTCCCTGGCTTTTACATTTGACGCAGAACTACCGAACGTTGGAAAATTCAAATACGAAACCGTTTTTTTTTTTTTTTTTTTTTAAGTACCGAGAAAGTGCTGAAGTTTTGGTATACCGTGCAACACTACCTCAGACACATATTCCAATCCATTGCTCAGCTTAGCAGAGAATGCACATTTCAGAGCGCCACAGAGACAGATAGAATAATAACACATGAATGCACATTTCAAATAATAAATACGACATTGAGAAAAAACGGAAGAAAGACTGAATATCAACTCGCGAATTGCGTGCTGCTCGCAAAGAAGCCTACCGTTTAATTTATTTATTTAGACATTGGCAGATGAGATGAGTTCTAGTAACGCTGACCTATAAAACGCTATTCCAAAAGAAAAATCAGACATGTTATACATCGTTAGAAAGCTTATAATCTCACCTACTGAATAAAAGAACTGTCAATCAAGCCAAATTGGACTAAGAAGAACGACAACGCCGTACGCAACAGGTGTGGTATTACGCACAGCTATTTTAGAAAAAATCCGACATTTCACAAACGGATTATCCAAGACAATATATGGCCACTCATTCGCAAAAGGGACATCTCTACGCGTAAAACCAATGGTAAGATTATATATTTATTCAATGTGTAGTCCCAGATATTGACTGTAGAATGACGTGGTAATTTTTTTTTAAAAGTTAGTCTCGCTTATTTCGTCATTCAGTTAGCAGCATTTTCACTGCTGTATTGGCATATTTTAGGGCTAATGTCGGGTTCATCTTGTTGCTACGGAATATTGCATTACATTACAGGCATTTGGCAGACGCTCTTATCCAGAGCGATGTACAACAAAATGTATAACCATAACCAGGAACAAGTGTGTCGAAAACCCTAGAGGGCAGCAGCCTACCGTTCTAAGACAGGGAAGAACCGCATTGTTCAACTTAAACCTTGTAGGTTACACTGATTAACACTAACACAGACAAGAACAGCAACAACGCAGTCCATGCACAAATACAAGCAATAGTTAAGACGAGTTAAGTCACCTACGAAACAACTACATAGTTACAACCCTAAGCTTACAGTCAATTTAGAGATTAAATTGAGAATACGATTTCACGCAGCATAATGACGGATTTAAAGACTAAACGAACTCACCCGATATTGTCTTCAAACGGACCGTATTATTTATCTAGACATTGGCAGACTACAGCATGAATTGCGTCTTTTGTTTATATTCAATATTAGTAATTGCAGCGAGAAACTGCAGCTCTAGGTCGTTATGTTATGGTAGCAACGGAACGAAGCGGACTATATATGTATTAGGCTACCGTTATTATTTCATTATACCAGCGTGTTTTCGCGCGTTTGCACAGAAACTCAGAACCCATAAATAAAATGGTTTAGCTGTTTCTCAGCATAATGACGGATTTAAAGAGTAAACGAACTCACCTGTTATTGTCTTCAAATGGATCCATGTCAAAGAAAAGTAATTATTCGTCCTCTCAGAAAGGTTTTACTGAAAAACTTTGGGTAGCCTATCCTAGCATGCACGCTAGGTGGCACTGTCAGACCGTCTTTTCACTGATAAAAACTAGACCTACGATGTCGGATTACTTGCGTCGCCATGGTTGTCGCTTGCCGTAAAGAAGTTTACTCGATGTCGTAACCGTTTAGATTTGGAGCTCCGGTTTTTCCGCACCCCACCTAATGAAAAAGTCCAAATGGTGTGCAAACCATACGGCGGACGTAGGTGCTCCCAATAGGAAAGTTGTAGAGCACATTCAGATGCATCAGTTGATGAAGTTTTGTGTTGACATACGGTGTGGGAGTTATGGTCTTTTAAAGTATGATCCTTTGTTATAGCGCCACCATCTTGCCGACATAGGTGATTTTTAGTGCCTGAGTAGTGGGGGGCCATAGGAACCCACCTACCAAATTTGGTTGGTCTACAACTTATGGTTGCTGAGCCTCAGACATTTTTGCCGAGAAAACTGCCACACCCCAACTAAAAAGTCTAAATGGCGGGCAAACAATATGGCGGACACAGGTGGTCCCAATGGCAAAGGTATAGAGCACGTTCACATGCATATGTTGATGAAGTTTTGTGTTGATCGGACTTATGGTGTGGGAGTTATGGCCTTTTACGCAAAACCCGTTGTTATAGCGCCACCATCTGGCCGACGTACGTGATTTTTAGTGCCTGAGTAGTGGGGGCACATAGAAACCCACCTGCCAAATTTGGTTGCTCCAGGACTTATGGTTGCTGAGCCTCAGACACTTTTAGCGGAGAAAAATAATAAGAATTAAAGCCGCAAGCGGCGTTGGAAGGGGTCCAAGCATTGGCAGCATCGCGCCCCCTATGGAGCGATTTTAAAATGGCTTTGTCCTCATGATCATACGCCTTCACCCAACATATCTACTGAATATCACGATGATCGTATGAAATATTGATGACTTACGGCCAATTTTGTGCTAAGAGACGCTGTCGGATGACTTAGTTACGTCCCCATGGATGTGTCCTGGCCGCTTCCTGTAAAGGCTTTTACTATGTTGTAACACTTAGATGGCATGTCGTAACACTTAGATGGTCCGGCGTGTATGCACAGCTGCAGTGTTTCTGCGCCGCAACTAAAAAAGGCGTCACTAGTGTTGTCACGATACCAAAATTTTGACTTTGATACCGATACCAGGTGTAGTATCACGATAATTGATACTGAAACGATACTGATTCAATACTCGGTACCTAACGATACTGAAAATACCTTAATAGATCAGAAACATAATGTCCACAAGGGATGACCTCATTTTCGAATTCACGGTTTATTAAAAACCCTGTTTATTAACAACCTTTAAGTTGAAGCCTGTTCAACATATCAATAAGCATAGGACAGTAGTGTTACAGCACTAAACCATAGAAAACTATATTAAATATATTTCAAAAATCTAACAATTGTAAAGTGAATTATCTGTAAACAGGTCTTTCACTTTAAAATATATATAAAAACAGTACATTTCAATAACAATACAGCATCTTCCTATAAGAAAATATTTACAAATAAGAACAGGTATTGCTACTGAAGTGAACTGAGTCTAAGCTTGCGCTGAATCAACCACGAAAAATGCACAAGCACAGGTCACCTCACTTGCCACCCTTAGTTGCTACTGCCATCTAGCGAAGATTCTGACAAATCATAACTTTTCATCCTCTCAATCGGTAATGCGGGAGACTCATGTCCCTGGCTTTTACATTTGACGCAAAACTACCGAACGTCGGAAAATACTAATATCGAACCGTTTCTTTTTTTTTTTTTTTTTTAAGTACCGAAAAAGTGCTGAAGTGTCGGTGTACTGTGCAACACTATGTCAGACACATATACCAATCCATTGCTCAGCTTAGCAGAGAATGCACATTTCAGAGCGCCTCAGAGACAGATAGGATAATAATACATATTTCATATAGCCTAATAAATACGACATTAAAAAAAACGAAACGAAAAATCAACTGGACATTCCTGCTAGCATGCGTGCTGCGCGAAGAATCCCTTATTATTTATTTAGACATTGACAGACTACAGCATTTGCGTCTTTTGTTTATATTCAATAGTAATTGCAGCGAGAAACTGCAGCTGTAGACACAAGAAAGTTTGTTATATTATGGTAACAACGGAATGAGGCGGACTACATATATAGGCTATATTTACCGTCATTGTTTTATTATACCAGCGTGTTTTCGCGCGTTTGCAGAGAAACTCAATTACTATCAATAGAAATGGTTTAGCTATTTCTCAGCATAGCCTAATGACGGATGGAGATGGGACGAAAATAATTTTCAACCGTCCACCACATTTTAGCAACGTTCCAACACTCTCGTAATCACTGTTCCATGGGTCACAAAAACTATTACACTAACGCTTACATTGCAGTGTGAAAAATCCACATTATATAATACCACTAACCTATTTAAAGACACCCAATTTCAAAAAGAAGGTATATAACGAAAAGAACGTATATAACCGAAATATTTTGAGCAGTAATACTTACATAGCAACATGACATTTTATCTGTGTTTAGTAGCCTAGTATAGAGACAGAAAATCAATGACAAAGTCCTATCCGCTTCTGTTTTGCGTCAGAAAACGGTTTCAGATAGGTCTATCAGCAAAGAAATTGCTTAGCTAAGCCATGAAGTCCTCAATAATAATAGTACTCTACAAGAAATTATGAAAATCGTTGACAACGTTTAGTTAGGTGAATCGTCTTTTATGCTACGCCACAGTGAATGCGATAAGAAAATATTCCGTTGCGCTGAACTATAAAACGCTATTCCAAATGAAAAATCATGCATGTTATACATCGTTAGAAAGCTTATACTCTCACCTACTGAATAAATGAACTGTCATTCAAGCCAGATTGTACGAAAAACGGCGACAACGCCGTAAGCAACAGGAATCACAAACGGATTGTCCAAGACAATATATGACCACTCAGTCGCAAAAGGGACATCTCTACGCGTAAAACCAATGGTAAGATTGTATATTTATTCAATGTTTAGTCCTAGATATTGAATGTAAAATGACATGGCATAATTTTGAAAAAAAACTTTGTCTCGTTTATGTCGTTATTCAGTGAGCAGCGTTTTCACTGCTGTATTGGCATATTTTAGGGCTAACGTGGGGTTTATCTTGTTGCTACGGAACATTAAATTACATTACAGGCATTTGGCAGACGCTCTTATCCAGAGCGACGTACAACAAAATGTATAACCATAACCAGGGACAAGTATATCGAAAACCCTAGAGGGCAGCAGCCTACCGTTTTAAGTGCAGGGAACAATTGTATGGTTCAACTTGGACCCTGTAGGTTAAACTGATTAACACTAACACAAACAAGAACAGCAACAACGCAGTCTATGCAATAGTTAAGACGAGTTAAGTCCCCTACGAAACAACTACCTAGTTACAACCCTAAGCTTACAGTCAATTTAGAGATTAAATTGAGAATACGATTTCTCTCAGCATAATGACGGATTTAAAGACTAAAGGAACTCATCCGATATTGTCTTCAAATGGACCGTATTATTTATTTAGACATTGGCAGACTACAGCATTAATTGCGTCTTTTGTTTTTATTCAATATTAGTGATTGCAGCGAGAAACTGCAGCTGTAGGTCGTTATGTTATGGTAGCAACGGAACGAAGCGGACTATATATGTATTAGGCTACCGTCATTGTTCCATTATACCAGCGTGTTTTCGCGCGTTTGCACAGAAACTCAGAACCTAAAAAATTATTTTTTTTTAAATTATAAAAATTAAACGAACTCACGGTCACTGTCTTCCAATGCTTCCCGACGGTCAGACCGTCCCCTCAGTGAAAAAAACAAGACCCTACGGCAATAGTTAAGACGAGTTAAGTCACCTACGAAACAACTACCTAGTTACAACCCTAAACTTACAGTCGATTTAGAGATTAAATTGAGGATACGATTTACAGCATAAATTGCGTCATTTGTTTATATTCAATATTAGTAAATGCAGCGAGAAACTGCAGCTGTAGGTCATTATGTTATGATAGCAACGGAACGAAGCGGACAATATATGTATTAGGCTACCGTCATTGTTTCATCAGACCAGCGTGTTTTCGCGCGTTTTCACAGAAACTCACAACCAATAAATAAAATGGTTTAGCTGTTTCTCAGCATAATGACAGATTCAAAGACTAAACGAACTCACCCGATACTGTCTTCAAATGGATCCATGCCAAATAAAAGTAATTATTCATCCTCTCAGAAAGCTTTTACTAAGAAACTTTGGGTAGCCGATCTTAGCATGCACGCTAGGTGGCAGTGTCAGACCGTGCTTTCACTGATAAAAACTAGAGAAAACTGGTTGTCGCTTGCCGTAAAGAAGTTTACTCGATGTCGTAATCGTTTGGATTTGGAGCTCCAGCTTTTCCGCACCCCACCTAATGAAAAAGTCCAAATGGTGTGCAAACCATATGGCGGACATAGGTGCTCCCAATAGGAAAGTTGTAGAGCACATTCAGATGCATCAGTCGATGAAGTTTTGTGTTGATCTGACTTACGGTGTGGGAGTTATGACCTTTTAAAGTATGATCCTTTGTTATAGCGCCACCATCTGGCCGACATAGGTGATTTTTAGTGCCTGGGTAGTGGGGGGCCACAGGAACGCACGTACCAAATTTAGTTGGTCTACAACTTATGGTTGCTGAGCCTCAGACATTTTAGCGGAGAAAACTGCCACGCCCCAACTAAAAAGTCAAAATGGCGGGCAAACAATATGGCGGACACAGGTGGTCCCAATGGCAAAGGTATAGAGCACGTTCACATGCATATGTTGATGAAGTTTTGTGTTGACCGGACTTATGGTGTGGGAGTTATGGCCTTTTACGCAAAACCCTTTGTTATAGCGCCACCATCTGACCGACGTACGTGATTTTTAGTGCCTGAGTAGTGGGGGCACATAGAAACCCACCAGCCAAATTTGGTCGCTCCAGGACTTATGGTTGCTGAGCCTCAGATACTTTTACCGGAGAAAAATAATAAGAATAATAATAATAATAATAATAATCCTAACAGATACAATAGGGTTCCACCAGCTTCGCTGCTTGGACCCCTAATAATAATCCTAACAGATACAATAGGGTTCCACCAGCTTCGCTGCTTGGACCCCTAATAATCCACAGAAAAAATCATTGACACACTTTTAAAAGTATCAGATGGAATTTAAATGAAAGTTACAACAAATCTGCAGCATATTATGTCACAAAATGTGAATAATTCTGCAAGGAACACTATTTGAAGGGTTTTTTTTGCCGTTACACACACACATATTTGTAGAGTAAATGTTATTGCACTGATGTGATTTGAATTGATTCAAACATCAGCTCTTGTGTTTTGTACAAGGGTGATATTTAATATTAAAAACTTACTGACTGCATTGGTGATGCATGCATGCACAATACACACCCTGCTATGAATACACAGAAAGAGACATAACAGAAAACACCAAGCAGAGATACCGGTGTACTATCCCACCTATTGTAGAAATGTTTTCATAAAAAGACAAGATGACAAAAATGAACAGTAGACAGCAAGGAACAAAAGGGTTTACAGATGCAGAACTGTTTTGGATGTTCCTAGTAATGTAAGCCTATCTTGGTCTGGTAGACTAGTTTGGCTGATATTATGTTTTAGTTTTAAGCAAAACATTATGGGTCATAGGTCATGTTGCCTTGTGTATGAAAACATTGTCCTTATGGTCAATTCAGATAGCCCAGACAAATGCAAGCTGGAATGAATCTCGTTTTCCCTGTGTTGAGGCTGCTATTTGAATCCACACAAGAGAAAACTCTGCAGTTCTGCAAAGAAGAGTGAGCAAAAATTCCTCCACAGTAATGTGCAAGACCGATCAAATTATACAAAGCATTTGGTTTCAGTTATTGCTGGTAAAGGTGGTGCAACCAGTTAAGTTTAAGGGGGCAATAATGTTTTTCATATGGGTGTTTTATAACTTTTTTCACTGAATAAATGAAATAATGATTTTAAAAATATGTTTTGTGTTTACTCAGATTCCCTTTGTTGAATGTTATATTTTGTGTAAATATCTGAAACCATTCAGGGAGCAAATACCTTTTCACAGCACTGTATATCACTATATACGTTACTAACTGAAAAATAAATATATATGAAAATGAAGAATTTATCTTTAGACAAACGTTACAAGCTATACCCAAATTGGCTACTTGTACAACTGTGTTCCATTATTGCTGCTTTAACAGTTCCTGTAGGTCAGTGGTCTCCAACCCTGGTCCTGGAGAGCTACAGGGTCTGCTGGTTTTGGTTTTCACCTAAAAATCAGCACATAATTGAGACCCAAGACACCAGGTCAGTTGAGTTAACTGTGTAATCAACTGCTCTAATTTATTCATGAAGTGCGGAGTCACTGTGAAAACCAGCAGACCCTGTAGCTCTCCGGGACGAGGGTTGGAGGCCACTGCTGTAGGTACACTATTGGTGGAAAGATGGCACTTTTAACCTGAACCAAAGTGATGGAAAGAGGAGAGGTCTGGAGAAGGAAAGGAACCAAAACTGAAGGCAAAAAAACCCTGAAACAAATAGGGACAGAAGAAGGCTGCAGTACAGGCCTAGCAGATCATCACCAGGGCACCCAGAATCTGGTGATGTCTATGGGTTGCAGACTTTGGGCACTCATGGAATGCAAGATAAGTACTAAGCATGATGACTTTCTTCAAGATTATGTTAATTTGTTCAATTACTTATGGTCCCCTAACATTGGGGGACTACTTATTTAAAAAGGCTATAAATTTTACACAGATCACCCAGTAAACTTGCAAATATCCTCAAATCAGAGCTAACAGTCTGCACTTTAACCTCATATCCATCCTTTCCTTTAAAGTCTAATGTGCTGGAGTACAGAGCTAAAATAACAAAAATTGTGTCACTGCCCAAATACTTGCAGACCACACTCTATATGATACATGGTAGCATACAGAGGATGAAAAAAAAGTATGAATCTCCCTCTTTGGGATTAATAAATTATGTCATCATCATAATCAACACATTTAACTCTTGCTGTGTATTGTGTTATTTTTCTTTTGTTTTCTCTCTCGGGACTTCAGCTCATTAAGCAGATTCGGTGAAGATGGTGATTAGCTGGCAAATCTCAAAGGTCGTTTACACAATCCAGATATAAAGCCCGATAGGGTGGGCACAGGCATTCGACCTTTCTGCGCATTGCTTTCTCTATACTGTTCGAAACCAAACGAGGTCTTCAGCCCTTTGGCTTGAAATCAGGAAGTGTTTATATTATTTTTCGATATATTAACGTTTTTATATTCAATCTGAAGATTTGTAGGATTTCAGCCATATAGTTCTTTGCAATTTATTCACATGACAAGCATTTTGAACAGGTAATATCAGAGCGAGATAATTTCGGAATAAGAAGTCCACAAGCCTTTGTACAAACAAGCAGTCTGCTTATTGCTGATCGTCTGTACTTTCCCTGTTTGCGGTGCAGGAGAAATTGTCACCGGAAAAACTGGCACAAGAACAGCTCTGAATCTCCCCGGTGCTTTATACGCAACTGTTGTAGAACCACCATGGATAATTCCACTACGATAGTGTTTGTTCTACAAAGACTGAATGAGACGATGTCTAGCAAACACACGTATTTTGCTTTCACTCTTCTCGTTTACCTTTTTACAGTTTTAGCGAACCTGACTTTGATTGTGACAATTATTTTGGAAAGAGCGCTTCATGAGCCCATGTTTATATTTCTGTGTAGCTTGTGTGTAAATGGGATATTAGGTGCCTGTACATTTTATCCTAAAATACTTGTGGACCTTTCATCTGATTTGAGTGTTACTTCGTATAAAGCTTGTCTGAGTCAAATTTTTGTATTATACAGCTATACCTGCTGCGAATTTACGACGTTGGCAATGATGGCTTATGACAGGTATATCGCGATATGCAAGCCGCTCAGTTACCACTCCATCATCACACCTCGGAAGGTTATGAAATTGCTGATTTTTACTTGGCTTTTGTCCATCTGTGAATCAGTTGTTGTGGCGGGTTTGGTGGCCAGACTGCCCCTCTGTGGATTCAACGTCGACAAGATTTATTGCACAGCCTGGGCCGTGGTAAAGCTGTCATGCGTGGACGCCACTATCAACAACGTATACGGGACAATTCTCTCGGTTTTTCACGTTTCACAGGTAGTGCTGATCTTGATTTCTTATATTAATATTGTCAAAGCCGCTGTGCGATCGCAGGAAGAACGGAATAAGTTCATGCAGACCTGTTTGCCCCATTTAGTCGCATTGATCAACTTCACAGTTTCAGTCATATTTGACATCATGTACGCTCGCTATGGTCCCACCAGCCGTCTGCACGCTCTCCGCAATTTCATGTCCGTGGAGTACCTCGTTGTTCCACCGATACTGAATCCCCTCATCTATGGTCTGAAACTGAACCAGATCCGCCAGAGAATCTTCAGGATTTGCAGCCGAAAAAGACATTCTTTAAAGTGAATGTTTGTTCTTTGAAAAGCAATATCCCACCTACATATGTTTTCATAAAAGTGACAACAGCACTAAAATTATTTCTGAACAGCAGAACAATAGGATTGTTAGACGCAGCACAGATGTAGATATTCTTCTATATACTTCTATAGGTGTATAGAAGTAATTTAAGCCTATCTCGGTCTAGTGGCCTTGTTTGGTGTACATTATTCTTTACCTTTACGCAAAACTTTGCGGGCCATGGGTTGTGTTGGCCTTATGTATGAAAACGTCCTTACGGTGCATTTGGAGTTGGGAAAACCCAGACAGATGCAAACCGGAATGGGTCTCTTTTTCCCCTGTGTTGAGGCTGCTGTTCATATCCACGCAAAAGAGGAAAATATTTAGATTGCATTGTCAGTTGCAGTGATCTTTATTGTCTTTATTATTTTAGTTTGTTGTTTAATTGATTGTGTTTGTCTGGACCCCGTGAGGGGGGAGGGTGAAGGTGTCATTTATTTAATTTCGTGTTTGTGTGTGTGCGCTCGCTCTCTCTCCATGCGGCAACCAACAGTGTTTATAATACACTGTAGCATACAAAGGATGAAAAAACCCTGAGAACTGTATACATACTGTGCCTTGAATAAAAAATTTTAAAACATGTGGCTGCCCCTCCTAAATTAGAGCAGTGCAGAATCGGGGCAGGCTGGTCTTGCAATGGACAACACTTGACTTATGCTGTTAATAAAGTATTTCATCATCATCACATTTAACTCTTGCTTGTGTTATTTTTCTCTTTTTCTCTCTCGGGACTTCAACTCATTAAGCAGATTCGGTGAGGTCGGTGATTGGCTGTCAAATCTCAAAGGCCATTTACACAATCCAGATATAAAGCTCGATACAGTGGGCACAGAGAGTAAATGTTTCTGCGCGTTGCTTTCTCTGTACTGTTAGGAACCAAATGAAGTCTTCAGCCCCTTGGCTTGAACATCAGGAAATGATTATATTATGACAAGCATCAAATGACAAGCATCCTGAATGGGTAATATCAGAGAGAGATGATTTTGGAATAGGAAGACCACAAGCGCTTGTACGAACAAGCAGTCTGCTTATTGCTGATCTTCTGTTTTTTCCTGCTATTACCATGGAGAATTCAACTAAAATACTGTTTGTTCTACAAGGACTGAATGAGTTTAAGTCAAGCAAGCAGGCTTACTTTGCTGTTATTCATATTGTTTATCTTTTTACAATTTTAGTAAACCTGACTTTGATTGTGACAATTATTTTGGAGAAAACGCTCCATGAGCCCATGCTTATATTTCTCTGTAACTTGTGTGTAAACGGGCTATGGGGTGCCTCTGCATTTTATCCTAAAATATTGGTGGACCTTTCATCTGACTTGAGTGTCACTTCGTATGAAGCTTGTCTGGGCCAAATTTTTGTATTGTACAGCTACATTCCCTGTGAATTTACTACATTAACAGTGATGGCTTATGACAGGTATGTCGCCATATGCAAGCCACTCAATTACCACTCCATCGTCACACCTCAAAAGGTTGTGAAATTACTGCTTTTTACCTGGCTTTTATCCATCTGTATATCAGCTTTTGCGGTGGTCCTGATAGCCAGATTACCTCTCTGTGGATTCAAAATTGAAAAGATATATTGCACCATTTGGGTAGTGGTGAAGCTGTCATGCGTGGACACCACAATCAACAACGTATACGGGTACTTTTTCTCGGTTTTTCACCTTTTACAGGTAGTGCTGATCATGATTTCTTATATTAATATTGTGAAAGCCGCTGTGCGATCGCAGGAAGAACGGAATAAGTTCATGCAGACCTGTTTTCCCCATTTAGTCGCATTGATCAGCTTCACAGTCTCATTCCTATTTGACATCATGTACGCTCGCTATGGTCCCACCGACCGTCTGCACGCTCTCCGCACTTTCATGTCCGTGGAGTACCTCATTGTTCCACCAATCCTGAATCCCCTCATCTATGGTCTGAAACTGAACCAGATCCGCCAGAGAATCTTCAGGATTTGCAGCCGGAAAAGACATTCTTTAAAGTGAATGTTTGTTCTTTGAAAAGCAATATCCCACCTTCATATGTTTTCTTAAAAGTGACAACAGCACTAAAATTATTTCTGAACAGCAGAACAATAGGATTGTAAGACGCAGCACAGATGTAGATATTCTTCTATATACTTCTATAGGTATATTGAAGTAATTTAAGCCTATCTCGGTCTAGTGGCCTTGTTTGGTGTACATTATTCTTTACCTTTACGCAAAACTTTGCGGGCCATGGGTTGTGTTGGCCTTATGTATGAAAACGTCCTTACGGTGTATTTGGAGTTGGGAAAACCCAGACAGATGCAAACCGGAATGGGTCTCTTTTTCCCCTGTGTTGAGGCTGCTGTTCATATCCACGCAAAAGAGTAAAATAGTTAGATTGCATTGTCAGTTGCAGTGATTATAATTAAATTCACAATGTTCCTATGTTTCTCCAAATTAGTTTTTCCTCTTAGATATTTAGAAAAATATCACTGAAAAAAGATGTATATGTTTGATATAGTAATAGATATGTAGAACAATGTTTTTTTTTATTAGGTCTGTTGTTATTTGGACTTTATTGGAATTTAGGTGTACAATCAGTGTTGGGGTAACTACTCTGAAAGTGTGGCTGTACAGAGTAGCCAGTTACTCCACTCTGGAAGCTGAACTGCACAAAATTGACCCTAAATAGAAATATTGCTTGTAAAAACACAATAAGTCAAAAGAAATGTAGTTCAAACTGCTTGGTAAAAAAAATGATCATTATCATGTTGCCCAGACATGGCCTGCATGTGTGTAATGCCTTCTTTGTGCACACAGAGGAAACCACTCGCTATACAGCTCAGTGTGGAGAACCAGCAGCGTGTGCTCCTCGGAGCAGGGCATGCTGTTTGTACGTCGCTTTGGATAAAAGCGTCTGCTAAATAAACGTAATGTAATGTAATGCTGTAGATGCTTGAAAAAAATCTGAAGTCACAGCTTGTGGTTTTTAGGGTTTGTTTATTTTGTTTCCTGAATGCTTGTTTGGAAATGTGACAAGTAATGTTGCTTTTTTCACATTTAGGCCATGGATGGGCTACTATTATTCAATGACACGAGCAAACTTATTAATTCAGCTATCCTCTGTTCACAATCATTCTCTCGTTTTGGCTCACTTTCGATAACAAAGTTGCTAATTTGTCTCATGAAAGTTGGCAACACTGGATAGCTTACCAGTTTGCACTGTAAAAGACTAGCTGTTTGTTGTATGCAACTGAAGAAATTTAAACAAGGTTTGACTTTTTTCAGCAAATAATTCCCGCCACACAGATGCGAATATGGTCAATACTCACCAATTTAGGGTGCGTTCTATTTTAAGGTCATATAACCCCAGGTGTGAGCATCACAGAGACTTGGAAAATGGCTTAAATGAAGCAAGACAGTTGTACCATTTGCAATACTAACCAGATTGCATTATATTTGTAATTTAGGTAGAAATAAAGTACCACAAATGCAAAAGGCCTGCCATTAAAAGTATTGATATCAAAATTAGGCCAAGTCACAAGACACAATATTGGCTATCTTAGCTCACACAAGTGTATTCCAAAGCAATGCTATCCAATGCTTACTAAATTATTTCAATCAACTTGGCTCTGTTTTTTTTTTTTCATCTTACTATCTGACGTGGTAATTCAAACTTTGTGTCATATCAAAGTGTCAAATGACAAAATTAGCCTCAAAGAATAAGACATTTAAATGAATGTATGAAACCGGTGGTGAATACTTACACTTCAGAATGGGTATGTTTGTACTTGGTTGCCAAGTTCATTTTACAAAATGTAGGCATTGTTTTATATTTGCAACTGAAAATATATACTGATTGTGAAATAAATTCTATACATACATACATACGTACATGCATATGTACATACATACATACATAGAATACTGGGCTCATTATCACCTTGGGGACATGTCCCTAGCAGCATATAACATGCACATTTACCAACAAAAATATTGAGGCCCATTAAACAAATATTAAATGTTACAGATATATCCAAACATATGTTTGCCCCATTAGTATACTGTATGAGTGCTCGCACAGGGCCACATCACTTGAAATAATTTAGGAAGCATTGGGTAGCATTGCTTTGGAATACAGCTTGTTTAATTTGTGTCAGCTAATATAGCAAATATTGTTTCTTATAACTTGGCGGAATTTTGATATCAATACATTTAATAGAATGCCTCAATTTTGCTCATTTGAATGAAAGATTTGTAGACACTGCTTTGCATGTGTGAGTATAGCTTGGCATTTCTTCATGTTGAAAACGTGTTTTTCTTCAGATTGTATGAACTGTATAGGTGTGTGCTGGTGCCAGCCCTTGACCCCCGGTGTGTTTTTTTTTTAAGTTTTTTATTTTAATGTTTCCTCATTCTGTGCTTTGTAGGCTGTCTCTAATTTAATGTAATGTCCTGCGCCGTGGTCAATGTGAATTTCCCCTTTTAAAATTAAACACTGGGGATTAATGAAGTCGGTCTATTTCATCATCATCATCATCATATTTAACACTTGCCTGTGTTATTATCCTCTCTCATGACATCAGCTCATTAGGTAGATTCGAAGAGGACGGTGATTAGCCAGCAAATCTCAAAGGTCATTTACACAATCCAGATATAAAGCCCGATACGGTGGGGACAGACATTCAGACTTTCTGCGTGCTGCTTTCTCTGTACTGTTAGAAACCAAATGAAGTCGTCAGCCTTTTGACTTCAACATCGGAAAGTGATATTATTTTTTTGAAATATGAAGCTATTGATGTTAATTTCAAAAAATTTGGTAGAATATTTCAGCTATATAGTTCATTGAAAATTATTCAAATGACAAGCGTTGTGAACAGGTCATATCAGAGCGAGATAATTTCGGAATACGAAGTCCACAAGCCTTTGTACAATACAGACATCTGCTTATTGCTGATCCTCTGTACTATTCCTGTTTGTGGTGCAGGAGAAATTATCATCGGAAAAACTGGCGCAAGAACAGCTCCGAACCTCTCCGGTGTTTTATACGCAACTGTTACAAAACTACCATGGAAAATTCCACTACAATAATGTTTATTCTACAAAGACTGAATGAGACGATGTCTACCAAACACACATACTTTGCTGTCACTTTACTTGTTTACCTTTTTATTATTTTCGTGAACTTGACTTTGATCGTGACAATTATTTTGGAGAGAACACTCCATGAGCCCATGTTTATTTTTCTGTGTAGCTTGTGTGTAAATGGGATATTAGGTGCCTGTACATTTTATCCTAAAATACTTGTGGACCTTTCATCTGATTTGAGTGTTACGTCTTATAAAGCTTGTCTGAGTCAAATTTTTGTATTATACACCTATACCTGCTGCGAATTGACGACGTTGGCAATGATGGCTTATGACAGGTATATCGCGATATGCAAGCCGCTCAGTTACCACTCCATCATCACGCCTCGGAAGGTGATGAAATTGCTGCTTTTTACCTGGCTTTTTTCCATCTGTGAATCAGCTTTTGCGGTGGTCCTGATAGCCAGACTACCTCTTTGTGGATTCAACATCGACAGGATTTATTGTACAGGTTGGCCAGTGGTAAAGCTGTCATGTGTGGATACCACGATCAGCAACGTGTACGGGTCCATTTTCGCGGTTTTTCACGTTGCACAGGTTGTGCTGATCTTGATTTCTTATGTTGATATCATCAAAGCCTCTGTGCGATCGCAGGAAGAACGGAATAAGTTCATGCAGACGTGTTTGCCCCATTTAATCTCATTAACCAACTTCACTGTCTCCGTCTTTTTTGACCTCATGTACGCTCGCTATGGTCCCCCCAATCGTCTGCTGGCTCTCCGCAATTTCATGTCCGTGGAGTTCCTCGTCGTTCCACCGATCCTAAATCCCCTCATTTATGGCCTGAAACTGAACCAGATCCGCCGGAGAATATTTAGGATTTGCAGCCAGAAAAGTCGTACTTTAAAGTGAATGTTTCTACTTTGTCCAGGGTGGAAAAATAATATCCCGTCTACAAATGTTTTCATAAAAATGACAACAGGATAAAAGGAATATCTCTAAACACGTGAACAAAATGACTCTAAGATGCAGCACAGTTTTAGATATTCCCGGTAGTAATATAGGCCCTTCTTGGTCTAGTGGCTTAGTCTGGCTTACATTATGTTTTCGTTATACGCAAAACTTTGTGGCTCATGGGTTGAGTTCCCTTGCCTTGCTTTGCCTTGCCTTGTGTGTAAAATCACTGTCATTACGGCACATTCGGAGTTGGAAAACCCAGACAAATGCAAACTGGAATGAGTCTCGTTTTTCCCTGTGTTTAGACTCATTTCAGTTAGAATCCTTTTGTTCAAATCCACTCAAGACAGTAAAATATGTAGATAGTATTTTAAGTTGCAGTGAAAAAAATAAAACTCAGAATGTTCTGGTGTTTCTCCTAAATTATTTTTTCTCTTAGCTATTTACAAAAATATCACTGAAAAAAGATGTATATTTTTGATACACTAACAGAAACGTAGAACAATATTTTTAATGAGGTCTGTTATTAATACTTGAATTTGGTGTTCAGTCAGTGCTGGGGAAACTACTCTGAACGTGTTGCTGCACAACTACCAATTACATCATACTGAAAGCTGAACTGCACCAAAGTAACCCTAAACAGAAATATTGCATGTAAAACTTCAAGAACTCAAAAATGTAGCTCAAACTACGTTGTAAAAAATTATCATTATCATGTCGCCCAGACATGGCGTGAGCAATGCCTTCTATTTGCACACGGGGAGAAAAACTATACAGCTCAGTGTGGAAAACCAGCAATGTGTGGCAATTGGCAGTTCACCATTGGCAATTATAGTGGAGCAGAGTGCTTCTCACCAATCAGGATTAGAAAGAGGAGGATTATTTGGTCAAAGGGATTTGAAAAATATATATTTTAGGGCCAAAAGTATTTATTGTATTTAACTGCACCTCAAACTTATGAAATAGATAATAACAACTGCGACCACTACACAAATTAGAATATAGTTTGTTACCAAGAAACTGCTGCAAAAGACAATTAAACTGCTAATTTACCTACATGTAGTTAAACTACTCCCCAACACAGTGTTTAATATATATTAGGTCTTATACTGTACATGTAAATAATTTGCATTATTATTGGATTCGTCTTGGCACCTTGGAGCAGGGCATGCTGTCGTTTTGGCTGCTTTAAATGACTTTTTTAGATACGCTGAAAATAATATCACAAAAATAATCATGGAAAATAATCAAAAATAAATATTTCCCATTCACATTTATATGGGCACATTATTGCACTGCACCGGAAAAGTCCCAAGATTTTAAAATGTAATTAGTAGGTACTGCCAGCAGAAATATGCTGCGGGCATGTAATAAAGAAATTCTGGTTTGACCTTGACCTGGTTTGACTTTGTGAGGCTATTTGGCACAGTACAAGATGAACACCTTCCAACTACTCTACTAAAAGCTAATAAGGATGCTCAACTGACAGCAGTCTGATGGAAAGTCACAATAAAACACAAGTATCCTGAGACTCAACATCATTCATTTAAGAGGGACATTTAACGGGGCGACGTAGCTTAACGGGGCGACGTAGCTCAGGAGGTAAGAGCGGTTCGATCTCCCGTCCTGGGCATGTCGAAGTGTCCCTGAGCAAGACACCTGACCCGTAATTGCTCTGGTGAATGCGAGGCATCAATTGTAAAGCGCTTTGGATAAAAGCGCTATATAAATGTAGTCCATTTAGTCATTTACATTCCCACAGCTCAGCTCCGAGAGCTGGGACAAAATACAGTTCTGACAGACAGACAGAAGCACGCTGAAAAAGTCAGAAGAAGGATGAATGCAGAACTGTTTTTTTCAGTATCACAGAAACATCAGAAGTGAGGGTCTGTGCTCAGTACCGTAAGACTCATTGTAGATCTTAGCGAAATGAAACAAGTGTAAAAGTTTCAGAATTTAAAACATCAAGCAAAGTTTTGAAGCTTAGACCACCCATTGCTTTCAGACAAACAATGGAACCACATTCAACTCAGCCAAAATCCAGGAACAGGGATTACTTGCAGTATTACCATTATCCTTAAATACATCTGACTGCGGCTTGCAGCACATGAGTGGGCACCACGATCTTGGATCAGATCTGGCCTCTGCCAGTGCCGACTGTGGTTGGCAGCTGCACGGGGCGGTGCATAATGGGTATGGATATGAGAGGATATGAGCAGGATACAGTCAGTAGGGGTGTAGCATTGTTCATTGATCTAGCGACTCCTGCTGGCCTTCCAGGTGCCTGTGGTTTGCTCTCTCTGTGCACGTGTATGGTTGGGCCTCCTCCACTCCTGCTCTACGAGTGTGTATGATTGGGCCTCCTCCACTCCTGCTCTGCGCGTGTGTATGATTGGGCCTCCTCCACTCCTGCTCTTCGAGTGTGTATGGTTGGGCCTCCTCCACTCCTGCTCTGCGCGTGTGTACGATTGGGCCTCCTCCACTCCTGCTCTGCGCATGTGTATGATTGGGCCTCTTCCACTTTTGCTCTGCGCATGTGTATGATTGTGACTGTGATATGAAAAGAAGCATCTGGCTGGAAGGCATTTGCTCCAGATGAAAATCACGGATTGTTTTCACACACCTAAGTTTGCAGCAGGGCCCGTATATGGAGGATGCTTCTGCAAAGTTCAAGTGACATTGGAGATTCCAATTTTTTTTTATTAAAAATTTTCATGTACAAAAGTACATCTGACAATTAAAACAAAGAAAAGAATCACAAATAATTAATTTTGCTTTTACAGTTGCTGTATGATAACTGTGAAAGAAAAGAATAAAATAATAGAATGACATTGTTTTTTGATGCTCACTAAGTAGTCTTCAAGTTGTCTGATATGCATCAAATATATTTAAATTGCTCAAATCATGACCGCAGACAACAAAAATAAACTCCATCAGATCCATGCAGCCAACAGGTCTCTTATTTTAATGTTAAAGGGGATGTAGCAATAGGTGTTAAAAGGGATGTTGCAATAGCTGTGAAAATGATGTCTGGAATCATGCATTGCCGTCGGCAGCTCAATCCAATTGCTAATTCAATTGCTTATATTTCCTTGCTTTTACCACAGTTGCTTAAAATAATTCAGGTAGCATTAGGTAGCATTGCACTGGAATACAGTTTGTTTAATTTGTGTGAGCTAAGATAGCCAATATTGCTTCTTAGAACTAAATTCAGCGAATGTTGAAATCAGTACTTTTAATTGAAGGGCTAATTTTAATATATGACTTTTACACAGTGCTTTGCATATGTGAGTAGCTTGGTATTTGTGTATCTCCAAAACGTGTTTTTCTTAAAATTGTGTGTACTACACAGTTGTGAGTTTGTGCCAGCCCTGACCTCCTGTGTTTTTTTAAGTCGTTATTTTCATTTTTCTTGTGCTGTGCTTTGCAGCCTGTCTCTATTTTAATGTACTCTCCCGCGCTGTGGATAATGTGAATTTCCTCTTTTGCAGTTAATAAAGTAGGTCTAATTCATCATTATCATCATCATCATCATCATATTTAACACTTTCCTGTGTTACTTTTCTCTCTCAGGACTTCAGCTCATTAGGTAGATTCGAAGAGGACGGTGATTAGCCGGCAAATCTCAAAGGCCATTTACACAATCCAGATATAAAGCCCGATACGGTGGGGACAGGCATTAAATTTTTCTGTGCGCTGCATTCTCTATACTGTTAGAAACGAAATGAAGTCGTCAGCCTTTTGGCTTCAACATCGGAAAGTGATATTATTTTTTGATATATGAAGCTATTGATGTTCATTTCAAAAAAAATTTGTAGGACATTTCAGCTATATAGTTCATTGAAATTTATTCAAATGACAAGCATTGTGAACAGGTAATACCAGAGCGAGATAATTTCGGAATAAGAAGTCCACAAGCCTTTGTACAAACAAGCAGTCTGCTTATTGCTGATCGTCTGTACTTTCCCTGTTTGCGGTGCAGGAGAAATTGCCACCGGAAAAACTGGCACAAGAACTGCTCTGAATCTCCCCGGTGCTTTATACGCAACTGTTGTAGAACCACCATGGATAATTCCACTACGATAGTGTTTGTTCTACAAAGACTGAATGAGACGATGTCTAGCAAACACACGTATTTTGCTTTCACTCTTCTCGTTTACCTTTTTACAGTTTTAGCGAACCTGACTTTGATTGTGACAATTATTTTGGAAAGAGCGCTTCATGAGCCCATGTTTATTTTTCTGTGTAGCTTGTGTGTAAATGGGATATTAGGTGCCTGTACATTTTATCCTAAAATACTTGTGGACCTTTCATCTGATTTGAGTGTTACTTCGTATAAAGCTTGTCTGAGTCAAATTTTTGTATTATACAGCTATTCCTGCTGCGAATTTACGACGTTGGCAATGATGGCTTATGACAGGTATATCGCGATATGCAAGCCGCTCAGTTACCACTCCATCATCACACCTCGGAAGGTTATGAAATTGCTGATTTTAACTTGGCTTTTGTCCATCTGTGAATCAGTTGTTGTGGCGGGTTTGGTGGCCAGACTGCCCCTCTGTGGATTCAACATCGACAAGATTTATTGCACAGCCTGGGCCGTGGTAAAGCTGTCATGCGTGGACGCCACTAGCAACAACGTATACGGGACAATTCTCTCGGTTTTTCACGTTTCACAGGTAGTGCTGATCTTGATTTCTTATATTAATATTGTCAAAGCCGCTGTGCGATCGCAGGAAGAACGGAATAAGTTCATGCAGACCTGTTTGCCCCATTTAGTCGCATTGATCAACTTCACAGTCTCAGTCATATTTGACATCATGTACGCTCGCTATGGTCCCACCAGCCGTCTGCACGCTCTCCGCAATTTCATGTCCGTGGAGTACCTCGTTGTTCCACCGATACTGAATCCCCTCATCTATGGTCTGAAACTGAACCAGATCCGCCAGAGAATCTTCAGGATTTGCAGCCGAAAAAGACATTCTTTAAAGTGAATGTTTGTTCTTTGAAAAGCAATATCCCACCTACATATGTTTTCATAAAAGTGACAACAGCACTAAAATTATTTCTGAACAGCAGAACAATAGGATTGCTAGACGCAGCACAGATGTAGATATTCTTCTATATACTTCTATAGGTGTATAGAAGTAATTTAAGCCTATCTCGGTCTAGTGGCCTTGTTTGGTGTACATTATTCTTTACCTTTACGCAAAACTTTGCGGGCCATGGGTTGTGTTGGCCTTATGTATGAAAACGTCCTTACGGTGCATTTGGAGTTGGGAAAACCCAGACAGATGCAAACCGGAATGGGTCTCTTTTTCCCCTGTGTTGAGGCTGCTGTTCATATCCACGCAAAAGAGTAAAATATTTAGATTGCATTGTCAGTTGCAGTGATCTTTATTGTCTTTATTATTTTAGTTTGTTGTTTAATTGATTGTGTTTGTCTGGACCCCGTGAGGGGGGAGGGTGAAGGTGTCATTTATTTAATTTTGTGTTTGTGTGTGTGCGCTCGTTCTCTCTCCATGCGGCAACCAACAGTGTTTATAATACACTGTAGCATACAAAGGATTAAAAAAACCCTGAGAACTGTATACATACTGTGCCTTGAATAAAAAATTCAAAAACATGTGGCTGCCCCTTCTAAATTAGAGCAGTGCAGAATCGGGGCAGGCTGGTCTTGCAATGGACAACACTTGACTTATGCTGTTAATAAAGTATTTCATCATCATCACATTTAACTCTTGCTTGTGTTATTTTTCTCTTTTTCTCTCTCAGGACTTCAACTCATTAAGCAGATTCGGTGAGGTCGGTGATTGGCTGTCAAATCTCAAAGGCCATTTACACAATCCAGATATAAAGCCCGATACAGTGGGCACAGAGAGTAAATGTTTCTGCGCGTTGCTTTCTCTGTACTGTTAGGAACCAAATGAAGTCTTCAGCCCCTTGGCTTGAACATCAGGAAATGATTATATTATGACAAGCATCAAATGGCAAGCATCCTGAATGGGTAATATCAGAGAGAGATGATTTTGGAATAGGAAGACCACAAGCGCTTGTACGAACAAGCAGTCTGCTTATTGCTGATCTTCTGTTTTTTCCTACTATTAAATTACCATGGAGAATTCAACTAAAATACTGTTTGTTCTACAAGGACTGAATGAGTTTAAGTCAAGCAAGCAGGCTTACTTTGCTGTAATTCATATTGTTTATCTTTTTACAATTTTAGTAAACCTGACTTTGATTGTGACAATTATTTTGGAGAAAACGCTCCATGAGCCCATGCTTATATTTCTCTGTAACTTGTGTATAAACGGGCTATGGGGTGCCTCTGCATTTTATCCTAAAATATTGGTGGACCTTTCATCTGACTTGAGTGTCACTTCGTATGAAGCTTGTCTGGGCCAAATTTTTGTATTGTACAGCTACATTCCCTGTGAATTTACTACATTAACAGTGATGGCTTATGACAGGTATGTCGCCATATGCAAGCCACTCAATTACCACTCCATCGTCACACCTCAAAAGGTTGTGAAATTACTGCTTTTTACCTGGCTTTTATCCATCTGTATATCAGCTTTTGCGGTGGTCCTGATAGCCAGATTACCTCTCTGTGGGTTCAAAATTGAAAAGATATATTGCACCATTTGGGCAGTGGTGAAGCTGTCATGTGTGGACACCACAATCAACAACGTATACGGGTTCATTCTCTCGGTTTTTCACCTTTTACAGGTAGTGCTGATCATGATTTCTTATATCAATATTGTGAAAGCCGCTGTGCGATCGCAGGAAGAACGGAATAAGTTCATGCAGACCTGTTTGCCCCATTTAATCGCATTGATCAACTTCACAGTCTCAGTCATATTTGACATCATGTACGCTCGCTATGGTCCCACCGACCGTCTGCACGCTCTCCGCACTTTCATGTCCGTGGAGTACCTCGTTGTTCCACCGATACTGAATCCCCTCATCTATGGTCTGAAACTGAACCAGATCCGCCAGAGAATCTTCAGGATTTGCAGCCGGAAAAGACATTCTTTAAAGTGAATGTTTGTTCTTTGAAAAGCAATATCCCACCTTCATATGTTTTCTTAAAAGTGACAACAGCACTAAAATTATTTCTGAACAGCAGAACAATAGGATTGTAAGACGCAGCACAGATGTAGATATTCTTCTATATACTTCTATAGGTATAATGAAGTAATTTAAGCCTATCTCGGTCTAGTGGTTTTGTTTGGTGTACATTATTCTTTACCTTTACGCAAAACTTTGTGGACCATGGGTTGTGTTGGCCTTATGTATGAAAATGTCCTTACGGTGTATTTGGAGTTGGGAAAACCCAGACAGATGCAAACCGGAATGGGTCTCTCTTTCCCCTGTGTTGAGGCTGCTGTTCATATCTACGCAAAAGAGTAAAATAGTTAGATTGCATTGTCAGTTGCAGTGATTATAATTAAATTCACAATGTTCCTATGTTTCTCCAAATTAGTTTTTCCTCTTAGATATTTAGAAAAATATCACTGGAAAAAGAAGTATATATTTGATATAGTAATAGATATGTAGAACAATGTTTTTTTTAATTAGGTCTGTTGTTATTTGGACTTTATTGGAATTTTGGTGTACAATCAGTGTTGGGGTAACTACTCTGAAAGTGTGGCTGTTCAGAGAAGCCAGTTACTCCACTCTGGAAGCTGAACTGCACAAAAGTGACCCTAAATAGAAATATTGCTTGTAAAAACAGAATAAGTCAAATGAAATGTAGTTCAAACTGCTTGGTAAAAAAATGATCATTATCATGTTGCCCAGACATGGCCTGCATGTGTGTAATGCCTTCTTTGTGCACACAGAGGAAACCACTCGCTATACAGCTCAGTGTGGAGAACCAGCAGCGTGTGCTCCTCGGAGCAGGGCATGCTGTTTGTACGTCGCTTTGGATAAAAGCGTCTGCTAAATAAACGTAATGTAATGTAATGCTGTAGATGCTTGAAAAAAATCTGAAGTCACAGCTTGTGGTTTTTAGGGTTTGTTTATTTTGTTTCCTGAATGCTTGTTTGGAAATGTGACAAGTAATGTTGCTTTTTTCACATTTAGGCCATGGATGGGCTACTATTATTCAATGACACGAGCAAACTTATTAATTCAGCTATCTTCTGTTCACAATCACTCTCTCGTTTTGGCTCACTGTCGATAACAAAGTTGCTAATTTGTCTCATGAAAGTTGGCAACACTGGCTAGCTTACCAGTTTGCACTGTAAAAGACTAGCTGTTTGTTGTATGCAACTGAAGAAATTTAAACAAGGTTTGACTTTTTTCAGCAAATAATTCCCGCCACACAGATGCGAATATGGTCAATACTCACCAATTTAGGGTGCGTTCTATTTTAAGGTCATATAACCCCAGGTGTGAGCATCACAGAGACTTGGGAAATGGCTTAAATGAAGCAAAACAGTTGTACCATTTGCAATACTAACCAGATTGCATTATATTCGTAATTTAGGTAGAAATAAAGTACCACAAATGCAAAAGGCCTGCCATTAAAAGTATTGATATCAAAATTAGGCCAAGTCACAAGACACAATATTGGCTATCTTAGCTCACACAAGTGTATTCCAAAGCAATGCTATCCAATGCTTGCTAAATTATTTCAATCAACTTGGCTCTGTTTTTTTTTTCATCTTACTATCTGACGTGGTAATTCAAACTTTGTGTCATATCAAAGTGTCAAATGACAAAATTAGCCTCAAAGAATAAGACATTTAAATGAATGTATGAAACCGGTGGTGAATACTTACACTTCAGAATGGGTATGTTTGTACTTGGTTGCCAAGTTCATTTTACAAAATGTAGGCATTGTTTTATATTTGCAACTGAAAATATATACTGATTGTGAAATAAATTCTATACATACATACATACGTACATGCATACGTACATACATACATACATAGAATACTGGGCTCATTATCACCTTGGGGACATGTCCCTAGCAGCATATAACATGCACATTTACCAACAAAAATATTGAGGCCCATTAAACAAATATTAAATGTTACAGATATATCCAAACATATGTTTGCCCCATTAGTATACTGTATGAGTGCTCGCACAGGGCCACATCACTTGAAATAATTTAGGAAGCATTGGGTAGCATTACGTTGGAATACAGCTTGTGTAATTTGTGTCAGCTAACATAGCAAATATTGTTTCTTATAACTTGGTGGAATTTTGATATCAATACTTTTAACAGAATGCCTCAATTTTGCTCATTTGAATGAAAGATTTGTAGACACTGCTTTGCATGTGTGAGTATCGCTTGGCATTTCTTCATGTTGAAAACGTGTTTTTCTTAAGATTGTATGAACTGTATAGGTGTGTGCTGGTGCCAGCCCTTGACCCGCGGTGTGTGTTTTTTTTTTTTTTTTAAGTTTTTTATTATAATGTTTCCTCATTCTGTGCTTTGTAGGCTGTCTCTAATTTAATGTAATGTCCTGCGCCGTGGTCAATGTGAATTTCCCCTTTGGGGATTAATGAAGTCGGTCTATTTCATCGCCATCATAATCAAATTTAAAACTTGCCTGTGTTATTATCCTCGCTCATGACATCAGCTCATTAGGCAGATTCGGTGAGGACGGTGATTAGCCAGCAAATCTCAAAGGTCATTTACACAATCCAGATATAAAGCCCGATACGGTGGGGACAGGCATTACATTTTTCTGTGCGCTGCATTCTCTATACTGTTAGAAACCAAATGAAGTCGTCAGCCTTTTGCCTTCAACATCGGAAAGTGATATTATTTTTTTGATATATGAAGCTATTGATGTTAATTTCAAAAAAATTGGTAGAATATTTCAGCTATATAGTTCATTGAAAATTATTCAAATGACAAGCATTGTGAACAGGTCATATCAGAGCGAGATAATTTCGGAATACGAAGTCCACAAGCCTTTGTACAATACAGACATCTGCTTATTGCTGATCCTCTGTACTATTCCTGTTTGTGGTGCAGGAGAAATTATCATCGGAAAAACTGGCGCAAGAACAGCTCCGAACCTCTCCGGTGTTTTATACGCAACTGTTACAAAACTACCATGGAAAATTCCACTACAATAATGTTTATTCTACAAAGACTGAATGAGACGATGTCTACCAAACACACATACTTTGCTGTCACTTTACTTGTTTACCTTTTTATTATTTTCGTGAACTTGACTTTGATCGTGACAATTATTTTGGAAAGAACACTCCATGAGCCCATGTTTATTTTTCTGTGTAGCTTGTGTGTAAATGGGATATTAGGTGCCTGTACATTTTATCCTAAAATACTTGTGGACCTTTCATCTGATTTGAGTGTTACTTCGTATAAAGCTTGTCTGAGTCAAATTTTTGTATTATACACCTATACCTCCTGCGAATTGACGACGTTGGCAATGATGGCTTATGACAGGTATATCGCGATATGCAAGCCGCTCAGTTACCACTCCATCGTCACGCCTCGGAAGGTGATGAAATTGCTGCTTTTTACCTGGCTTTTTTCCATCTGTGAATCAGCTTTTGCGGTGGTCCTGATAGCCAGACTACCTCTTTGTGGATTCAACATCGACAGGATTTATTGTACAGGTTGGCCAGTGGTAAAGCTGTCATGTGTGGATACCACGATCAGCAACGTGTACGGGTCCATTCTCGCGGTTTTTCACGTTGCACAGGTTGTGCTGATCTTGATTTCTTATGTTGATATCATCAAAGCCTCTGTGCGATCCCAGGAAGAACGGAATAAGTTCATGCAGACGTGTTTGCCCCATTTAATCTCATTAACCAACTTCACAGTCTCCGTCTTTTTTGACCTCATGTACGCTCGCTATGGTCCCCCCAATCGTCTGCTGGCTTTCCGCAATTTCATGTCCGTGGAGTACCTCGTTGTTCCACCAATCCTGAATCCCCTCATTTATGGCCTGAAACTGAACCAGATCCGCCGGAGAATATTTAGGATTTGCAGCCAGAAAAGTCGTACTTTAAAGTGAATGTCTCTACTTTGTCCAGGGTGGAAAAATAATATCCCGTCTACAAATGTTTTCATAAAAATGACAACAGGATAAAAGGAATATCTCTAAACACGTGAACAAAATGACTCTAAGATGCAGCACAGTTTTAGATATTCCCGGTAGTAATATAGGCCCTTCTTGGTCTAGTGGCTTAGTCTGGCTTACATTATGTTTTCGTTATACGCAAAACTTTGTGGGTCATGGGTTGTGTTCCCTTGCCTTGCTTTGCCTTGCCTTGTGTGTAAAATCACTGTCATTACGGCACATTCGGAGTTGGAAAACCCAGACAAATGCAAACTGGAATGAGTCTCGTTTTTCCCTGTGTTTAGACTCATTTCAGTTAGAATCCTTTTGTTCAAATCCACTCAAGACAGTAAAAAAATGTAGATAGCATTTTAAGTTGCAGTGAAAAAAATAAAACTCAGAATGTTCTGGTGTTTCTCCTAAATTATTCTTTCTCTTAGCTATTTACAAAAATATCACTGAAAAAAGATGTATATTTTTGATATAGTAACAGAAACGTAGAACAATATTTTTAATGAGGTCTGTTATTAATACTTGAATTTGGTGTTCAGTCAGTGCTGGGGAAACTACTCTGAACGTGTTGCTGCACAACTACCAATTACATCATACTGAAAGCTGAACTGCACCAAAGTAACCCTAAACAGAAATATTGCATGTAAAACTTCAAGAACTCAAAAATGTAGCTCAAACTACGTTGTAAAAAATGATCATTATCATGTCACCCAGACATGGCGTGAGCAATGCCTTCTATTTGCACACGGGGAGAAAAACTATACAGCTCAGTGTGGAAAACCAGCAATGTGTGGCAATTGGCAGTTCACCATTGGCAATTATAGTGGAGCAGTATAATCACCAATCAGGATTAGAAAGAAAAGGATTATTTGGTCAAAGGGATTTGAAAAATATATATTTTAGGGCCAAAAGTATTTATTGTATTTAACTGCACCTCAAACTTATGAAATAGATAATAACAACTGCGACCACTACACAAATTAGAATATAGTTTGTTACCAAGAAACTGCTGCAAAAGACAATTAAACTGCTAGTTTACCTACATGTAGTTAAACTACTCCCCAACACAGTGTTTAATATATATTAGGTCTTATACTGTACATGTAAATAATTTGCATTATTATTGGATTCGTCTTGGCACCTTGGAGCACAGCATGCTGTCGTTTTGGCTGCTTTAAATGACTTTTTTAGATACGCTGAAAATAATATCACAAAAATAATCATGGAAAATAATCAAAAATAAATATTTCCCATTCACATTTATATGGGCACATTATTGCACTGCACCGGAAAAGCCCCAAGATTTTAAAATGTAATTAGTAGGTACTGCCAGCAGAAATATGCTGCGGGCATGTAATAAAGAAATTCTGGTTTGACCTTGACCTGGTTTGACTTTGTGAGGCTATTTGGCACAGTACAAGATGAACACCTTCCAACTACTCTACTAAAAGCTAATAAGGATGCTCAACTGACAGCAGTCTGATGGAAAGTCACAATAAAACACAAGTATCCTGAGACTCAACATCATTCATTTAAGAGGGACATTTAACGGGGCGACGTAGCTTAACGGGGCGACATAGCTCAGGAGGTAAGAGCGGTTCGATCTTCCGCCCTGGGCATGTCGAAGTGTCCCTGAGCAAGACACCTGACCCGTAATTGCTCTGGTGAATGCGAGGCATCAATTGTAAAGCGCTTAGGATAAAAGCGCTATATAAATGTAGTCCATTTAGTCATTTACATTCCCACAGCTTAGCTCCGAGAGCTGGGACAAAATACAGTTCTGACAGACAGACAGAAGGACGCTGAAAAAGTCAGAAGAAGGATAAATGCAAAACAGTATTTTCAGAATCACAGAAGCATCAGAGGTGAGGTTCTGTGCTCAGTACCGTAAGACTCATTTTAGATATTAGCGAAATGAAACAAGTGTAAAAGTTTCAGAATTTAAAATATCAAGTGAAGTTTTGACGCTTAGATCACCCATTGCTTTCAGAAGAACAATGAAACCACATTTAACTCCACCAAAATCCAGGAAGAGGGAATAATTTCAGTATTACCATTATCATTAAATACATCTGACAGCGGCTTGCAGCACATGAGTGGGCACCACGATCTTGGATCAGATCTGGCCTCTGCCAGTGCTGACTGTGGTTGGCAGCTCCACAGGGGCGGTGCATAATGGGTATGGATATGAGAGGATATGAGCAGGATACAGTCAGTAGGGGTGTAGAATTGGTCATTGATCTAGCGACTCCTGCTGGCCTTCCAGGTGCCTGTGGTTTGCTCTCTCTGTGCACGTGTATGGTTGGGCCTCTTCCACTCCTGCTCTACGAGTGTGTATGATTGGGCCTCCTCCACTCCTGCTCTGCGCGTGTGTATGATTGGGCCTCCTCCACTCCTGCTCTGCGCGTGTGTATGATTGGACCTCCTCCACTCTTGCTCTGCACGTGTGTATGATTGGGCCTCCTCCACTCCTGCACTGCGCGTGTGTATGATTGGACCTCCTCCACTCCTGCTCTGTGCATGTGTATGATTGGGCCTCCTCCACTCCTGCTCTGCGCGTGTGTATGCTTGGGCCTCCTCCACTCCTGCTCTGCGCATGTGTATGATTGGGCCTCCTCCACTCCTGCTCTGTGCATGTGTATAATTGGGCCTCCTCCACTCCTGCTCTGCGCGTGTGTATGGTTGGGCCTCCTCCACTCCTGCTCTGCGCGTGTGTATGACTGGGCCTCCTCCACTTCTGCTCTGCCTGTGTGTATGATTGTGACTGTGATATGAAAAGAAGCATCTGGCTGGAAGGCATTTGCTCCAGATGAAAATCACGGATTGTTTTCACACACCTGAGTTTGCAGAAGGGCCCGTATATGGAGGATGCTTCTGCAATGTTCCAAGTTCGAGTGACATTGGAGATTCCAATTTTTTTTTGATAAAAAATTTTCATGTAAAAAAGTACATCTGACAATTAAAACAACGAAAAGAATCACAAATCATTAATTTTGCTTTTACAGTTGCTGTATGATAACTGTGGAAAAAAAGAGAATAAAATAATAGAATGACATTGTTTTTTGATGTTCACTAAGTAGTTTTCAAGTTGTCTGATATGCATCAAATATATTTAAACTGCTCAAATCATGACTGCAGACAACAAAAATAAACTCCATCAGATCCAAGCAGCCAACAGGTCTCTTAATTTAATGTTAAAGGGGATGTAGCAATAGGTGTTAAAAGGGATTTTGCAATAGCTGTGAAAATGATGTCTGGAATCACGCATTGCCGTCGGCGGCTCAATCCAATTGCTAATTCAATTGCTTATATCTTCTTGCTTTTACCACAGGGCCAAGTTGCTTAAAATAATTTAGGTAGCATTAGGTAGCATTGCACTGGAATACAGTTTGTTTAATTTGTGTGAGCTAAGGTAGCCAATATTGTTTCTTAGAACTAAATTCAGCGAATTTTGAAATCAGTACATTTTAATTGAAGGCCTAATTTGAGTTAATTTTAATAAATGACTTTTACACGGTGTTTTGCATATGTGAGTAGCTTGGTATTTTTGTATCTCCAAAATGTGTTTTTTGTAAAATTGTGTGTACTACACAGTTGTGAGTTTGTGCCAGCCCTGACCTCCTGTGTTTTTTTAAGTCGTTATTTTCATTTTTCTTGTGCTGTGCTTTGTAGCCTATCTCTATTTTAATGTACTGTCCCTCTCTGTGGATAATGTGAATTTCCTCTTTTGCAGTTAATAAAGTAGGTCTAATTCATCATTATCATCATCATCATCATCATTTTTAACAATTCCCTGTGTTACTTTTCTCTCTCAGGACTTCAGCTCATTAGGCAGATTCGGTGAGGACGGTGATTAGCCAGCAAATCTCAAAGGCCATTTACACTATCCAGATATAAAGCCCGATACGGTGGGGACAGACATT
The DNA here is from genome assembly GCF_013347855.1 of Anguilla anguilla. Lineage (NCBI taxonomy): Eukaryota > Metazoa > Chordata > Actinopteri > Anguilliformes > Anguillidae > Anguilla > Anguilla anguilla. The sequence goes on from NC_049212.1 coordinate 41,472,940, forward strand.
CAGACTTTCTGCGTGTTGCTTTCTCTGTACTGTTAGAAACCAAATGAAGTCGTCAGCCTTTTGGCTTCAACATCGGAAAGTGATATATTTTTTTGATATATGAAGCTATTGATGTTAATTTCAAAAAATTTGGTAGGATATTTCAGCTATATAGTTCATTGAAATTTATTCAAATGACAAGCATTGTGAACAGGTAATATCAGAGCGAGATAATTTTGGAATAAGAAGTCCACAAGCCTTTGTACAATACAGACATCTGCTTATTGCTGATCTTCTGTACTATTCCTGTTTGTGGTGCAGGAGAAATTATCATCGGAAAAACTGGCGCAGGAACAGCTCAGAACCTCCCCGGTGTTTTATACGCAACTGTTACAAAACGACCATGGAAAATTCCACCACAATAGTGTTTATTCTACAAAGACTGAATGAGACGATGTCTACCAAACACGCATACTTTGCTGTCACTTTACTCGTTTACCTTTTTATTATTTTCGTGAACTTGACTTTGATCGTGACAATTATTTTGGAGAGAACACTCCATGAGCCCATGTTTATTTTTCTGTGTAGCTTGTGTGTAAATGGGATATTAGGTGCCTGTACATTTTATCCCAAATTATTGGTGGATTTTTCATCGGACTTCAGTGTTACTTCGTATAAAGCTTGTATGAGTCAAATTTTTGTATTATACACCTACGTCTGCTGCGAACTTAATACGTTAGCAATGATGGCTTATGACAGGTATATCGCGATATGCAAGCCGCTCAATTATCACTCCATCATCACGCCTCGGAAGGTGATGAAATTGCTGCTTTTTACCTGGCTTTTTTCCATCTGTGAATCAGCTTTTGCGGTGGTCCTGATAGCCAGACTACCTCTCTGTGGATTCAACATCGACAAGATTTATTGTACAGGTTGGGCAGTGGTAAAGCTGTCATGTGTGGATACCACGATCAGCAACGTATACGGGTCCATTTTCGCGTTTTTTCATGTTGCACAGGTTGTGCTGATCTTGATTTCTTATGTTGATATCATCAAAGCCTCTGTGCGATCCCAGGAAGAACGGAATAAGTTCATGCAGACCTGTTTGCCCCATTTAATCTCATTAACCAACTTCACAGTCTCCGTCTTTTTTGACCTCATGTACGCTCGCTATGGTCCCCCCAGTCGTCTGCTGGCTTTCCGCAATTTCATGTCCGTGGAGTACCTCGTTGTTCCACCAATCCTGAATCCCCTCATTTATGGCCTGAAACTGAACCAGATCCGCCGGAGAATATTTAGGATTTGCAGCCAGAGAAGACGTACTTTAAAGTGAATGTTTCTACTTTGTCCAGTGTGGAAAAATAATATCCCGTCTACAAATGTTTTCATAAAAATGACAACAGGATAAAAGGAATATCTCTAAACACATGAACAAAATGATTCTAAAATGCAGCACAGCTTTAGATATTCCCGGTAGTAATATAGGCCCTTCTTGGTCTAGTGGCCTAGTTTGGCTTACATTATGTTTTCGTTATACGCAAAACTTTGTGGGTCATGGGTTGTGTTCCCTTGCCTTGCCTTGCTTTGCCTTGCCTTGTGTGTAAAATAATTGTCCTTACGGCACATTCGGAGTTGGAAAACCCAGACAAATGCAAACTGGAATGAGTCTCGTTTTTCCCTATGTTTAGACTCATTTCAGTTAGAATCCTTTTGTTCAAATCCACTCAAGACAGTAAAAAATGTAGATAGCATTTTAAGTTGCAGTGAAAAAAATAAAACTCAGAATGTCCTGGTGTTTCTCCTAAATTATTCTTTCTCTTAGCTATTTACAAAAATATCACTGAAAAAAGATGTATATTTTTGATATAGTAACAGAAACGTAGAACAATATTTTTAATGAGGTCTGTTATTCATACTTGAATTTAGTGTTCAGTCAGTGCTGGGGAAACTACTCTGAACGTGTAGCTGCACAAACTACCAATTACATCATACTGAAAGCTGAACTGCCCCAAAGTAACCCTAAACAGAAATATTGCATGTAAAACTACAAAAACTCAAAAATGTAGTTCAAACTACGTTGTAAAAAATGATCATTATCATGTCGCCCAGACATGGCGTGCATGTGAGCAACGCCTTCTATTTGCACACGGGGAGAAAAACTATACAGCTCAGTGTGGAAAACCAGCAATGTGTGGCAATTGGCAGTTCACCATTGGCAATTATAGTGGAGCAGAGTGCTTCTCACCAATCAGGATTAGAAAGAGGAGGATTATTTGGTCAAAGGGATTTGAAAAATATATATTTTAGGGCCAAAAGTATTTATTGTACTTAACTGCACCTCAAGCTTACGAAATAGATAATAACAACTACAACCATTGCGCAAATTAGAATATAGTTTGTTACCAAGAAACTGCTGCAAAAGACAATTAAACTGCTAGTTTACCTACATGTAGCTCCCCAACACAGTGTTTAATACATATTAAGTCTTATACTGTACATGTAAATAATTAGCATTATTATTGGATTCGTCTTGGCACCTTGGAGCAGAGCATGCTGTCGTTTTGGCTGCTTTAAATGACTTTTTAAGATACACTGAAAATAATATCACAAAAATAATCATGGAAAATAATCAAAAATAAATATTTCCCATTCACATTTATATGGGCACATTATTGCACTGCACCGGAAAAGTCCCAAGATTTTTAAATGCAATGAACAGGTACTGCCAGCAGAAACATGTTGCGGTCATGTAATAAAGAAATTCTGGTTTGACCTTGACCTGGTTTGAGTTTGTGAGGCTATTTGGCACAGTACAAGATGAACACCTTCCAACTACTCTACTAAAAGCTAATAAGGATGCTCAAGTGACAGCAGTCTGATGGAAAGTCACAATAAGACACAAGTATCCTGAGACTCAACATCATTCGTTTAAGAGGGACATTTAACGGGGCGAAGTAGCTTAACAGGGTGACATAGCTCAGAAGGTAAGAGCGGTTGTCTGGCAGTCGGAGGGTTGCCGGTTCGATCCCCCACCCTGCGCATGTCGAAGTGTCCCTGAGCAAGACACTTGACCCCTAATTGCTCTGGTGAATGCGAGGCATCAATTGTAAAGCGTTTTGGATAAAAGCGCTATATAAATGTAGTCCATTTAGTCATTTACATTCCCACAGCTCAGCTCCGAGAGCTGGGACAAAATACAGTTCTGACAGACAGACAGAAACACGCTGAAAAAGTCAGAAGAAGGATAAATGCAGAACAGTATTTTCGGTATCACAGAAGCATCAGAGGTGAGGTTCTGTGCTCAGTACCGTAAGACTCATTGTAGATATTAGCGAAATGAAACAAGTGTAAAAGTTTCAGAATTTAAAACATCAAGTGAAGTTTTGACGCTTAGATCACCCATTGCTTTCAGAAGAACAATGAAACCACATTTAACTCAGCCAAAATCCAGGAACAGGGAATACTTGCAGTATTACCATTATCCTTAAATACATCTGACAACGGCTTGCAGCACATGAGTGGGCACCACGATCTTGGATCAGATCTGGCCTCTGCCAGTGCCGACTGTGGTCGGCAGCTCCACGGGGCGGTGCATAATGGGTATGGATATGAGAGGATATGAGCAGGATACAGTCAGTAGGGGTGTAGCATTGTTCATTGATCTAGCGACTCCTGCTGGCCTTCCAGGTGCCTGTGGTTTGCTCTCTCTGTGCACGTGTATGGTTGGGCCTCCTCCACTCCTGCTCTACGAGTGTGTATGATTGGGCCTCCTCCACTCCTGCTCTGCGCATGTGTATGATTGGGCCTCCTCCACTCCTGCTCTGCGCGTGTGTATGATTGGGCCTCCTCCACTCCTGCTCTGCCTATGTGTATGATTGGGCCTCCTCCACTTTTGCTCTGTGCGTGTGTATGATTGTGACTGTGATATGAAAAGAAGCATCTGGCTGGAAGGCATTTGCTGCAGATGAAAATCATGGAATGTTTTCACACACCTGAGTTTGCAGCAGGGCCCTTATATGGAGGATGCTTCTGCAAAGTTCGAGTGACATTGGAGATTCCAATTGTTTTTAATTAAAAATTTTCATGTAAAAAAGTACATCTGACAATTAAACCAAAGAAAATAATCACAAATAATTAATTTTGCTTTTACAGTTGCTGTATGATAACTGTGAAAGAAAAGAATAAAATAATAGAATGACATTGTTTTTTGATGTTCACTAAGTAGTCTTCAAGTTGTCTGATATGCATCAAATATATTTAAACTGCTCAAATCATGACTGCAGACAACAAAAATAAACTCCATCAGATCCACGCAGCAAACAGGTCTCTTATTTTAATGTTAAAGGGGATGTTGCAATAGCTGTGAAAATGATGTCTGGAATCATGCATTGCCGTCGGCGGCTCAATCCAATTGCTAATTCAATTGCTTATATCTCCTTGCTTTTACCACACGGCCAAGTTGCTTAAAATAATTTAGGTAGCATTAGGTAGCATTGCACTGGAATACAGTTTGTTTAATTTGTGTGAGCTAAGGTAGCCAATATTGTTTCTTAGAACTAAATTCAGTGAATTTTGAAATCAGTACTTTTAATTGAAGGCCTAATTTGAATTAATTTTAATATATGACTTTTACACAGTGCTTTGCATATGTGAGTAGCTTGGTATTTTTGTATCTCCAAAACGTGTTTTTCTTAAAATTGTGTGTACTACACAGTTGCGAGTTTGTGCCAGCCCTGACCTCCTGTGTTTTTTAAGTCGTTATTTTCATTTTTCTTGTGCTGTGCTTTGCAGCCTGTCTCTATTTTAATGTACTGTCCCGCGCTGTGGATAATGTGAATTTCCTATTTTGCAGTTAATAAAGTAGGTCTAATTCATCATTTTCATCACCATCATCATTTTTAACAATTCCCTGTGTTACTTTTCTCTCTCAGGACTTCAGCTCATTAAGCAGATTCGGTGAGGACGGTGATTAGCTGGCAAATCTCAAAGGCCATTTACACAATCCAGATATAAAGCCCGATACGGTGGGGACAGGCATTACATTTTTCTGTGCGCTGCATTCTCTATACTGTTAGAAACCAAATGAAGTCGTCAGCCTTTTGGCTTCAACATCGGAAAGTGATATTATTTTTTGATATATGAAGCTATTGATGTTAATTTCAAAATAATTTGGTAGGATATTTCAGCTATATAGTTCATTGAAATTTATTCAAATGACAAGCATTGTGAACAGGTATTATCTGAGCGAGATCATTTCGGAATAAGAAGTCCACAAGCCTTTGCACAAACAAGCCGTCTCCTTATTGCTGATCTTCTGTACTTTTCCTGTTTGCGGTGCAAGAGAAAGTATCACCGGAAAAACTGGCGCAAGAACAGCTCTGAATCTCCCCGGTGTTTTATACGCAACTGTTCTAGAACTACCATGGAAAATTCCACCACAATAGTGTTTATTCTACAAAGACTGAATGAGACGATGTCTACCAAACACGCATACTTTGCTGTCACTTTACTCGTTTACCTTTTTATTATTTTCGTGAACTTGACTTTGATCGTGACAATTATTTTGGAGAGAACACTCCATGAACCCATGTTTATTTTTCTGTGTAGCTTGTGTGTAAATGGGATATTAGGTGCCTGTACATTTTATCCCAAAATATTGGTGGACCTTTCATCTGACTTGAGTGTTACTTCGTATAAAGCTTGTCTGACTCAAATTTTTGTATTATACACCTACCTCAGCTGCGAACTTCATACGTTAGCAATAATGGCTTATGACAGGTATATCGCGATATGCAAGCCGCTCAATTACCACTCCATCATCACGCCTCGGAAGGTGATGATATTGCTGCTTTTTATCTGGCTTTTATCCATCTGTGAATCTGCTTTTGCGGCGGTACTGATAGCCAGAGTACCTATCTGTGGATTCCATATCGACAAGATTTATTGCACAGTTTGGGCAATGGCAAAGCTATCATGCGTGGATACCACTGTCAGTAACGTATATGGGACCGTTCTCTCGGGTTTTCACGTTGCACAGGTTCTGCTGATCTTGATTTCTTATGTTGATATCGTCAGAGCCTCCGTGCGATCGCAGAAAGAACGGAACAAGTTTATGCAGACCTGTTTGCCCCATTTAATATCACTGGCCAACTTCTCAGTCGCAGCTGCTTTTGACCTCATGTACGCTCGCTATGGTCCCACCAACCGTCTGCATGCTCTCCGAAATTTCATGTCCCTGGAGTACCTCATTGTTCCACCGATCCTGAATCCCCTCATCTACGGCCTGAAACTGAATCAGATCCGCCGTAGAATATTTAGGATTTGCAGCCAGAAAAGACATACTTTAAAGTGAATCTCTGCACTTTGTCCAGGCTGGAAAAGAAATATCCCGCCGACAAATATTTTCATACAAATGACAACAGGACAACAACTATCTTTAAACAGCAGAACAAAAGGATGCAGCACAGTTTAAGACATTCCCAGAAGTAATATAAGCCTATATCGACCAAGATATTTTTAGTTTTACGCAAAACTTTGTGGGTCATAGTTTGTGCTGCTTTGCCTTGTGTACAGAATTGTCCTTGGTATGTCACACGCCAGCGTGACAACCGTGGGGAGGAGATCCGGCAGTGCCGGGGAACACCGTTGGTTACTGCATGGAGAGTGAGAGCGCGCACCCATACAAACACTAAATAATATAAACGGACACCTTCACCCTCCCCCCCTCACGGTTTCTGGGCAAAAACAATGAAATAAAATAATGACGACTAAAGAAAGTAAAACTTCGCGACCACTTCTCGTGCGCCGCCAGTAGCTGGCCCGCCTTCCCGGCCAGGTCCAGCTCCAGCTCCTCCAAAACCATAGTTGAGGATTACTTTCTTTTTCCTGGAACACAATTCCAAAACAACGAATCGAACACAATAACAGCGCTCTCGATGTGAGCTCCCGGTCTCAGCCTCAAACTGAGGAGAGCAGCACACGTTTATGCACCTGGGCTGATTAGCTAAGGCAACCTGGTGCGCGTGCTCTTTCGACCAGCCGGCGCAGCCGAGACCAATCACGTGGTACATTCGGAGATGGAAAACCCAGAGAGATACAAACTGGAATGAGTCTCGTTTTGACCAGTGTTGAAACTGCTACTCATATCCACGCACGAGAGTTTTGAATGAAGATTGTATTGTAAGTTTCAGTGATAAAAATAAAACGCAGAATGTTCCCGCTTATCTCCAAATGTAGTCTTTCTTTTAGATATTTACAACAATATCACTGAAATAAGATGTGTATTTTTGATATAAAGCAATAAATATGTATAATAATTTTTTTAATGAAGTCTATTGTTATTTGGACTTTATCACTTTTTGTATGTCGCTTTGGATAAAAGCGTCTGCCAAATAAATGTAATGTAATGTAATTTGAATGTTGGTGTTCGGTCAGTGTTGGGGAAACTACTCTAAAAGCGTAGCTGTACAAACTACCAATTTATTTACTCTGAAAGCTAAACTGCACCAAAGTAACCCTAAATAGAAATATTGCTTGTGAAACTACAATAACTCAAAAAATGTAGTTCAAACGACATTGTAAAAAATATATATATCATTATTATGTTGCCAAAACATGGCGTGCATGTGAGCAATGCCTTCTATTTGCACGCAGGGAGAAAAACTATACAGCTCACAGTTGAGGATCAGGAATGTGTGCTAATTGGCAATCGACTTCTTACCAATCAGGATTAGAAAGAGGAGGAAAATTTGGTCAAGGTGATTTGAAAAAATTATATATATAAATTATATATATATATATATATATATATATATATATATATATATATCTGTACTTCAAACTTACAAAATAGAAAATAACAACTGCAACCACTACACAAATTAGAATATAGTTTGCTACCAAAACACTGCTGCAAATGACATTTAAACTACTAGTTTATCTAAATGTAGTTATACTACTCCCCAACACAGTGTTTAATACATATTAGGTCTTATACTGTACATGTAACTAATTAGCATTATTATTGCATTCGTCTTGGCACCTTGGAGCAGAGCATGCTGTAGTCTTGGCTGCTTTAAATGTTTTTATTAGATACAGTGAAAATTATGTCACAAAAATAATCATGGAAAATAATCAAAAATAAATATTTCCCATTCACATTTATATGGGCACATTATTGCACTGCACCGGAAAAGTCCCAAGATTTTTAAATGCAATGAACAGGTACTGCCAGCAGAAACATGTTGCGGTCATGTAATAAAGAAATTCTGGTTTGACCTTGACCTGGTTTGAGTTTGTGAGGCTATTTGGCACAGTACAAGATGAACACCTTCCAACTACTCTACTAAAAGCTAATAAGGATGCTCAAGTGACAGCAGTCTGATGGAAAGTCACAATAAGACACAAGTATCCTGAGACTCAACATCATTCGTTTAAGAGGGACATTTAACGGGGCGAAGTAGCTTAACGGGGTGACATAGCTCAGGAGGTAAGAGCGGTTGTCTGGCAGTCGGAGGGTTGCCGGTTCGATCCCCCACCCTGCGCATGTCGAAGTGTCCCTGAGCAAGACACTTGACCCCTAATTGCTCTGGTGAATGCGAGGCATCAATTGTAAAGCGTTTTGGATAAAAGCGCTATATAAATGTAGTCCATTTAGTCATTTACATTCCCACAGCTCAGCTCCGAGAGCTGGGACAAAATACAGTTCTGACAGACAGACAGAAACACGCTGAAAAAGTCAGAAGAAGGATAAATGCAGAACAGTATTTTCGGTATCACAGAAGCATCAGAGGTGAGGTTCTGTGCTCAGTACCGTAAGACTCATTGTAGATATTAGCGAAATGAAACAAGTGTAAAAGTTTCAGAATTTAAAACATCAAGTGAAGTTTTGACGCTTAGATCACCCATTGCTTTCAGAAGAACAATGAAACCACATTTAACTCAGCCAAAATCCAGGAACAGGGAATACTTGCAGTATTACCATTATCCTTAAATACATCTGACAACGGCTTGCAGCACATGAGTGGGCACCACGATCTTGGATCAGATCTGGCCTCTGCCAGTGCCGACTGTGGTCGGCAGCTCCACGGGGCGGTGCATAATGGGTATGGATATGAGAGGATATGAGCAGGATACAGTCAGTAGGGGTGTAGCATTGTTCATTGATCTAGCGACTCCTGCTGGCCTGCCAGGTGCCTGTGGTTTGCTCTCTGTGTGCACGTGTATGGTTGGGCCTCCTCCACTCCTGCTCTACGAGTGTGTATGATTGGGCCTCCTCCACTCCTGCTCTGCGCATGTGTATGATTGGGCCTCCTCCACTCCTGCTCTTCGAGTGTGTATGGTTGGGCCTCCTCCACTCCTGCTCTGCGCGTGTGTATGATTGGGCCTCCTCCACTCCTGCTCTGCGTATGTGTATGATTGGGCCTCCTCCACTTTTGCTCTGTGCGTGTGTATGATTGTGACTGTGATATGAAAAGAAGCATCTGGCTGGAAGGCATTTGCTGCAGATGAAAATCATGGAATGTTTTCACACACCTGAGTTTGCAGCAGGGCCCGTATATGGAGGATGCTTCTGCAAAGTTCGAGTGACATTGGAGATTCCAATTGTTTTTAATTAAAAATTTTCATGTAAAAAAGTACATCTGACAATTAAACCAAAGAAAATAATCACAAATAATTAATTTTGCTTTTACAGTTGCTGTATGATAACTGTGAAAGAAAAGAATAAAATAATAGAATGACATTGTTTTTTGATGTTCACTAAGTAGTCTTCAAGTTGCCTGATATGCATCAAATATATTTAAACTGCTCAAATCATGACTGCAGACAACAAAAATAAACTCCATCAGATCCAAGCAGCAAACAGGTCTCTTATTTTAATGTTAAAGGGGATGTTGCAATAGCTGTGAAAATGATGTCTGGAATCATGCATTGCCGTCGGCGGCTCAATCCAATTGCTAATTCAATTGCTTATATCTCCTTGCTTTTACCACACGGCCAAGTTGCTTAAAATAATTTAGGTAGCATTAGGTAGCATTGCACTGGAATACAGTTTGTTTAATTTGTGTGAGCTAAGGTAGCCAATATTGTTTCTTAGAACTAAATTCAGTGAATTTTGAAATCAGTACTTTTAATTGAAGGCCTAATTTGAATTAATTTTAATATATGACTTTTACACAGTGCTTTGCATATGTGAGTAGCTTGGTATTTTTGTATCTCCAAAACGTGTTTTTCTTAATATTGTGTGTACTACACAGTTGCGAGTTTGTGCCAGCCCTGACCTCCTGTGTTTTTTTAAGTCGTTATTTTCATTTTTCTTGTGCTGTGCTTTGCAGCCTGTCTCTATTTTAATGTACTGTCCCGCGCTGTGGATAATGTGAATTTCCTATTTTGCAGTTAATAAAGTAGGTCTAATTCATCATTTTCATCACCATCGTCATTTTTAACAATTCCCTGTGTTACTTTTCTCTCTCAGGACTTCAGCTCATTAAGCAGATTCGGTGAGGACGGTGATTAGCTGGCAAATCTCAAAGGTCGTTTACACAATCCTGATAAAAAGCCCGATACGGTGGGGACAGGCATTACATTTTTCTGTGCGCTGCATTCTCTATACTGTTAGAAACCAAATGAAGTCGTCAGCCTTTTGGCTTCAACATCGGAAAGTGATATTATTTTTTGATATATGAAGCTATTGATGTTAATTTCAAAATAATTTGGTAGGATATTTCAGCTATATAGTTCATTGAAATTTATTCAAATGACAAGCATTGTGAACAGGTATTATCTGAGCGAGATCATTTCGGAATAAGAAGTCCACAAGCCTTTGCACAAACAAGCCGTCTGCTTATTGCTGATCTTCTGTACTTTTCCTGTTTGCGGTGCAAGAGAAAGTATCACCGGAAAAACTGGCGCAAGAACAGCTCTGAATCTCCCCGGTGTTTTATACGCAACTGTTCTAGAACTACCATGGAAAATTCCACCACAATAGTGTTTATTCTACAAAGACTGAATGAGACGATGTCTACCAAACACGCATACTTTGCTGTCACTTTACTCGTTTACCTTTTTATTATTTTCGTGAACTTGACTTTGATCGTGACAATTATTTTGGAGAGAACACTCCATGAACCCATGTTTATTTTTCTGTGTAGCTTGTGTGTAAATGGGATATTAGGTGCCTGTACATTTTATCCCAAAATATTGGTGGACCTTTCATCTGACTTGAGTGTTACTTCGTATAAAGCTTGTCTGACTCAAATTTTTGTATTATACACCTACCTCAGCTGCGAACTTCATACGTTAGCAATAATGGCTTATGACAGGTATATCGCGATATGCAAGCCGCTCAATTACCACTCCATCATCACGCCTCGGAAGGTGATGATATTGCTGCTTTTTATCTGGCTTTTATCCATCTGTGAATCTGCTTTTGCGGCGGTACTGATAGCCAGAGTACCTATCTGTGGATTCCATATCGACAAGATTTATTGCACAGTTTGGGCAATGGCAAAGCTATCATGCGTGGATACCACTGTCAGTAACGTATATGGGACCGTTCTCTCGGGTTTTCACGTTGCACAGGTTCTGCTGATCTTGATTTCTTATGTTGATATCGTCAAAGCCTCCGTGCGATCGCAGAAAGAACGGAACAAGTTCATGCAGACCTGTTTGCCCCATTTAATATCACTGGCCAACTTCTCAGTCGCAGCTGCTTTTGACCTCATGTACGCTCGCTATGGTCCCACCAACCGTCTGCATGCTCTCCGAAATTTCATGTCCCTGGAGTACCTCATTGTTCCACCGATCCTGAATCCCCTCATCTACGGCCTGAAACTGAATCAGATCCGCCGTAGAATATTTAGGATTTGCAGCCAGAAAAGACATACTTTAAAGTGAATCTCTGCACTTTGTCCAGGCTGGAAAAGAAATATCCCGCCGACAAATATTTTCATACAAATGACAACAGGACAACAACTATCTTTAAACAGCAGAACAAAAGGATGCAGCACAGTTTAAGACATTCCCAGAAGTAATATAAGCCTATATCGACCAAGATATTTTTAGTTTTACGCAAAACTTTGTGGGTCATAGTTTGTGCTGCTTTGCCTTGTGTACAGAATTGTCCTTGGTATGTCACACGCCAGCGTGACAACCGTGGGGAGGAGATCCGGCAGTGCCGGGGAACACCGTTGGTTACTGCATGGAGAGTGAGAGCGCGCACCCATACAAACACTAAATAATATAAACGGACACCTTCACCCTCCCCCCCTCACGGTTTCTGGGCAAAAACAATGAAATAAAATAATGACGACTAAAGAAAGTAAAACTTCGCGACCACTTCTCGTGCGCCGCCAGTAGCTGGCCCGCCTTCCCGGCCAGGTCCAGCTCCAGCTCCTCCAAAACCATAGTTGAGGATTACTTTCTTTTTCCTGGAACGCAATTCCAAAACAACGAATCGAACACAATAACAGCGCTCTCGGTGTGAGCTCCCGGTCTCAGCCTCAAACTGAGGAGAGCAGCACACGTTTATGCACCTGGGCTGATTAGCTAAGGCAACCTGGTGCGCGTGCTCTTTCGACCGGCCGGCGCAGCCGAGACCAATCACATGGTACCTTCGGAGATGGAAAACCCAGAGAGATACAAACTGGAATGAGTCTCGTTTTGACCAGTGTTGAAACTGCTACTCATATCCACGCACGAGAGTTTTGAATGAAGATTGTATTGTAAGTTTCAGTGATAAAAATAAAACGCAGAATGTTCCCGCTTATCTCCAAATGTAGTCTTTCTTTTAGATATTTACAACAATATCACTGAAATAAGATGTGTATTTTTGATATAAAGCAATAAATATGTATAACAATTTTTTTTTAATGAAGTCTATTGTTATTTGGACTTTATCACTTTTTGTATGTCGCTTTGGATAAAAGCGTCTGCCAAATAAATGTAATGTAATGTAATTTGAATGTTGGTGTTCGGTCAGTGTTGGGGAAACTACTCTAAAAGCGTAGCTGTACAAACTACCAATTTCTTTACTCTGAAAGCTAAACTGCACCAAAGTAACCCTAAATAGAAATATTGCTTGTGAAACTACAATAACTCAAAAAATGTAGTTCAAACGACATTGTAAAAAATAAATATATCATTATTATGTTGCCAAAACATGGCGTGCATGTGAGCAATGCCTTCTATTTGCACGCGGGGAGAAAAACTATACAGCTCACAGTTGAGGATCAGGAATGTGTGCTAATTGGCAATCGACTTCTTACCAATCAGGATTTGAAAGAGGAGGAAAATTTGGTCAAGGTGATTTGAAAAAAAATAAATTTTATATATATATATATATATATATATATATCTGTACTTCAAACTTACAAAATAGAAAATAACAACTGCAACCACTACACAAATTAGAATATAGTTTGCTACCAAAACACTGCTGCAAATGACATTTAAACTACTAGTTTATCTAAATGTAGTTATACTACTCCCCAACACAGTGTTTAATACATATTAGGTCTTATACTGTACGTGTAACTAATTAGCATTATTATTGCATTCGTCTTGGCACCTTGGAGCAGAGCATGCTGTCGTTTTGTCTGCTTTAAATGACTTTTTTAGATACACTGAAAATAATATCACAAAAATAATCAAAAATAAATATTTCCCATTCACATTTATATGGGCACATTATTGCACTGCACCGGAAAAGTCCCAAGATTTTTAAATCCAATGAACAGGTACTGCCAGCAGAAATATGCTGCGGTCATGTAATAAAGAAATTCTGGATTGACCTTGACCTGGTTTGACTTTGTGAGGCTATTTGGCACAGTACAAGATGAACACCTTCCAACTACTCTACTAAAAGCTAATAAGGATGCTCAGCTGACAGCAGTCTGATGGAAAGTCACAATAAGACACAAGTATCCTGAGACTCAACATCATTCGTTTAAGAGGGACATTTAACGGGGCGACATAGCTTAACGGGGCGACATAGCTCAGGAGGTAAGAGCGGTTCGATCTCCCGCCCTGGGCATGTTGAAGTGTCCCTGAGCAAGACACCTGACCCCTAATTGCTCTGGTGAGTGCGAGGCATCAATTGTAAAGCGCTTTGGATAAAAGCGCTATATAAATGTAGTCCATTTAGTCCATTTACATTCCCACAGCTCAGCTCCGAGAGCTGGGACAAAATACAGTTCTGACAGACAGACAGAAACACGCTGAAAAAGTCAGATGAAGGATAAATGCAGAACAGTTTTTTCAGTATCACAGAAGCATCAGAAGTGAGGTTCTGTGCTCAGTACCGTAAGACTCATTGTAGATCTTAGCGAAATGAAACAAGTGTAAAAGTTTCAGAATATGAAACATCAAGCGAAGTTTTGAGGCTTAGACCACCCATTGCTTTCAGACAAAGAATGGAACCACATTCAACTCAGCCAAAATCCAGGAACAGGGATTACTTGCAGTATTACCATTATCCTTAAATACATCTGACAGCGGCTTGCAGCACATGAGTGGGCACCACGATCTTGGATCAGATCTGGCCTCTGCCAGTGCCGACTGTGGTCGGCAGCTCCACAGGGGCGATGCATAATGGGTATGGATAAGAGAGGATATGAGCAGGATACAGTCAGTAGGGGTGTAGAATTGTTCATTGATCTGGCGACTCCTGCTGGCCTTCCAGGTGCCTGTGATTTTCTCTCTCTGTGCACGTGTATGATTGGGCCTCCTCCACTCCTGCTCTGCGTGTGTTTATGATTGGGTCTCCTCCACTCCTGCTCTGCACATGTGTATGATTGGGCCTCCTCCACTCCTGCTCTGCGCATTCGTATGATTGGGCCTCCTCCACTCCTGCTCTGCACGTGTGTATGATTGGGCCTCCTCCACTCCTGCTCTGCACATGCGTATGATTGGGCCTCCTCCACTCCTTCTCTGCGCATGCATATGATTGGGCCTCCTCCACTCCTGCTCTGTGCGTGTGTATGATTGGGCCTCCTCCACTCCTGCTCTGCGCGTGTGTATGATTGGGCCTCCTCCACTGCTGCTCTGCGTATGTGTATGATTGGGTCTCCTTCACTCCTGCTCTGCACGTGTGTATGATTGGGTCTCCTCCACTCCTGCTCTGCGTGTGTGTATGATTGTGTCTCCTCCACTCCTGCTCTCCCTGCACACTGATTGTGACTGTGGTCTGAAACGAAGCATCTGGCTGGCAGGCGTTTGCTGAATTCAGATTAAAATTGCGGATTTCCTTCCACACCTGAATCAACAGCAGGGGCCGTACATGGAGGATGCTTGTGCAAAGTTCACGAATTTGCCATTCCAAAATCGAGTGACATTGGAGATCCCAAATATTTTTTTAATTAAACATTGTCATGTAAAAATAGTACATCTGACAATTAAAACAAAGAAAAGAATAACAAATTATTAATTTTGATTTTACAGTCGCTGTATGATTACTGTGAAAGAATAGACTACAATAATAGAATTGCATTGTTTTTTGATGTTCACTGAGTAGCACTCAACAAGATCATCTGACACTGAACTGTCTGTTATGCCTCAAATAGAGTTTAAGAGCTGCCCCGCCCACTCTCTCTGCAGCCAACACACAAACCACGCCCCCCTTACCACAATTTCTTAAAGTGGATGTGGCAAAAGTTGTGAAAATAATGTCTGGAATTTTGCATTGTCCACGTGATCTCAATCCAATTGTTTATATCTCCTTGTTTTTACCACAGGGCAAGTTACCTGAAATAATTTTGGAAACATTGGGTAGCATTGCTTTGGAATACAGCTTGCAGCTTGTTTAATTTGTGTGAGCCAAGATAGCCAGTATTGTTTCTTATAACTTGGCCAAAATTGGATATCAGTACTTTTCATGGAAGGCCTAAATTTTGCTCATTTGAATGAATGACTTGTAGGTAGTGCCTTGCATGTGTGAGTAGATTGGAATTTTTAAATGTTGAAAGCGTGTTTTTCTTAAGATTGTATGACATGCACAGTTGTGTGTTGGTGTCAACCCTGACCTCCTGTGTTTTTTATGACGATATTTTAATGTTTTCTTTTGCTGTGCTTTGTAGGCTGTCTCTATTTTAATGTAATGTCCTGCGCTGTGGACAATGTGAATTTCCCCTTCTGGGATTAATAAAGTCGGTCTATTTCATCATCATCATCATCATCATCATCATATTTAACACTTTCCTGTGTTACTTTTCTCTCTCAGGACTTCAGCTCATTCGGTAGATTCGAAGAGGACGGTGATTAGCTGGCAAATCTCAAAGGCCATTTACACAATCCAGATATAAATCCCGATAAGGTGGGCACAGACATTAAATCTTTCTGTGCGCTGCTTTCTCTGTACATTTAGAAAACAAATGAAGTCTTCAGCCCCTTGGCTTGAACATCGGGAAGTGATATTCTTTTTCGATATATGAAGGTATTGATGTTAATTTCAAAAAGTTTTTTTGTAGAATTTCAGCCATAGGCTATGGGTCCTTGAAATTTATTAAAATGACAAGCATTGTGAGCAGGTAGTATCAGAGCGAGATAATTTCGGAATAGGAAGTCCACAAGCCTATGTACAAACAAGCCGTCTGCTTATTGCTGATCTTCTGTACTTTTCCTGTTTGCGGTGCAAGAGAAAGTATCACCGGAAAAACTGGCGCAAGAACAGCTCCGAACCTCTCCGGTGTTTTATACGCAAATGTTATTAAACTACCATGGAAAATTCCACCACAATAGTGTTTATTCTACAAAGATCGAATGAGACGACGTCTAGCAAACACGCATACGTTGCTGTTACTTTACTCGTTTACCTTCTTATTATTTTCGTGAACTTGACTTTGATCGTGACAATTATTTTGGAGAGAACACTACATGAGCCCATGTTTATTTTTCTGTGTAGCTTGTGTGTAAATGGGATATTAGGTGCCTGTACATTTTATCCCAAAATATTGGTGGACCTTTCATCTGACTTGAGTGTTACTTCGTACAAAGGTTGTCTGACTCAAATTTTTGCATTATACACCTACATCTGCAGCGAACTTCATACGTTATCAGTAATGGCTTATGACAGGTATATCGCGATATGCAAGCCGCTCAATTATCACTCCATCATCACGCCTCGGAAGGTGATGATATTACTGCTTTTTATCTGGCTTTTATCCATCTGTGAATCAGCCTTTGCGGCGGTTATAATAGCCAGAGTACCTATCTGTGGATTCAATATCGACAAGATTTATTGCACAGTTTGGGCGATGGCAAAGCTGTCATGCGTGGATACCACTATCAGTAACGTATATGGGACCGTTCTCTCGGTTCTTCACGTTGCACAGGTTGTGCTGATCTTGATTTCCTATGTTGATATCGTCAAAGCCTCTGTGCGATCGCAAGAAGAACGGAATAAGTTCATGCAGACCTGTTTGCCACATTTAATATCATTGGCCAACTTTTCAGTCGCAGTTGGTTTTGATCTATTTTATGCTCGCTATGGTCCCGCAAGCCGTCTGCACGCTCTCCGCAATTTCATGTCCCTGGAGTACCTCCTTGTTCCACCGATTCTGAATCCCCTCATCTATGGCCTGAAACTGAACCAGATCCGCCGGAGAATCTTTAGGATTTGGAGCCAGAAAAGACGTACTTTAAAGTGAATGTTTCTACTTTGTCCAGGCTGGAAAAGCAATAGCCCGCCGACAATTATTTTCATAAAAATTACAACAGGACAAAAATATATCTAAACAGCTGAACAAAAGGATTCTAAGATGCAGCACAGTTTTAGATATTCCCGAAAGTAATATAAGCCTGTCTTGGTCTAGTGGCCTAGTTTGGTTTACATTATGTTCTAGTTATACGTTTTGTGGTTCATGGGTTGTGTTGCCTTTGTCCTTACGGAACATTCGGAGTTGGAAAGCCCAGTCAGATACAAACTGGAATGAGTCTCGTGTTTGCCAGTGTTGCCACTGATATTCATATCCACGCAAGACAGTAAAAATATAGATTGAGTTTTTAGTTGCAGGAAGAACAACAGCAAAAAAACTCAGAATGTTCCTGTGTTTCTCCAAAATTAGCCCTTCTCTTAGATATTGTCACAGATATAACTGAAAAATATGTATATTTTTGTTATAGTAATATATATAAAGAACAATGTTTTTTTTTAAAGGAGGTCTGTTGTTATTTGGACTTTTATTGGAATTTTGGTGTACAATCAGTGTTGGTGTAACTACTCTGAAAGTGTGGCTGTACAGAGTAGCCAGTTACTCCACTCTGAAAGCTGAGCTGCACCAAAGTAACCCTAAATAGAAATATTGCTCCTGAAACAACAATAACTCAAAAGAATTCAGTTCAAACTACTTTGTAAAAAAAAAACAAATAAATAAGAAAACATCATTATCATGTTTCCCGGACATAGGGTGCATGTGAGCAATGCCTTCTATTTGCACAAGGGGAGAAAAACTATACTGCTCAGTGTGGAGAACCAGCAGTGTGTGCCAATTGGCACTTGACCATTAGAAACTATAGTGGAGCTGAGTGCTTCTCACAAAATCAGGATTAGAACAAGGAGGCAGTATTTGGTCAAAGGGATCTGAAGAAAATAATTTTTAGGGCCAAAAGTATTTACTGTACTTAACTGCACCTCAAAATTACAAAATAGTAAATAACAATTGTAAGCACTATACAAATTACAATGTAGTTTCTTACCAAAAAAACTGCTGCAAAACACAAATAAACTACTAGTTTATCTACATGTACAGTTCTGAACTACCCCCCAACACAGTGTTCAATATACATGAGGTCTTATACTGTACATGTGAATTATTTTCAGTTAAATTGTTCTTGGCCCATTGGTGCAGAGCATGCTGTAGCTTTTTGATGCTTTAAATATCTTTTTAAATACATGAAATAATGTCACAAAAAATCATGGAAGATAATCAAGAAAAATATTGCCCATTCGCATTTACATATGCATATTTTTGCAGTTCTCTGGAAAAGTCACCAGCATTTTTTTTTAATTAACTGGTACTGCTGCAGTAGTGGAGGAAATAAATTCTGGCTTGACCTGGACCTGGTTTGACCTTGTGACATTGTGCAACAAACCTGTGCTATTTGGCACAGTACAAGCAAAATACATTCTAACCATTCAACTGATAGCTAATCAGCATCTTTGCCTGACAACAGTCTGACGGAAAGTCACAATAAGACACAAGTATCCTGCACATAATAAAACATTTCCTCCATCACCAGACTCAGTGTTATTCAGCTAAGAGGGACATTCCCACAGCTTACCTCTGGGAGCTGGGGCAAAGTACAGTACTGACAGACATTCAGACACGCTCTGAAAAAGTCAGAAGAAGGATAAATGCAGAACAGTTTTTTTCAGTATCACAGAAGCATCAGAAGTGAGGGTCTGTGCTCAGTACCGTAAGACTCATTGTAGATCTTAGCGAAATGAAACAAGTGTAAAAGTTTCAGAATTTAAAACATCAAGAAAAGTTTTGAAGCTTAGACCACCCATTGCTTTCAGACAAACAATGGAACCACATTCAACTCCACCAAAATCCAGGAACAGGGATTACTTGCAGTATTACCATTATCCTTAAATACATCTGACTGCGGCTTGCAGCACATGAGTGGGCACCACGATCTTGGATCAGATCTGGCCTCTGCCAGTGCGAACTGTGGCCGGCAGCTCCACAGGGGCGGTTCATAAGGGGTATGGATATGAGAGTATATGAGCAGGATAAAGTAAGTAGGACATGTAGAATTGTTCATTGATCTAGCGGGCGACATAGCTCAGGAGGTAAGAGCGTTTGTCTGGCAGTTGAAGGGTTGCCGGTTCAAACCCCGCCCTGGGCATGTCGAAGTGCCCTTGAGCAAGACACCTAACCCCTAATTGCTCTGGCGAATGAGAGGCATCAATTGTAAAGCGCTTTGGATAAAAGCGGTATATAAATGCAGTCCATTTACCATTTACCATAGCGACTCCTGCTGGCCGTCCAGATGCCTGTGGTTTCCCCTCTCTGCGCGTATGTATGATTGGGTCTCCTCCACTCCTACTCTGCACGTGTGTATGATTGGGCCTCCTCCACTCCTGCTCTGTACATGTGTATGATTGGGCCTCCTCCACTCCTGCTCTGCACGTGTGTATGATTGTCACTGAGGTGTGAAAAGAAGCATCTGGCTGGCAGTCTCATGCTTCAGAGGAGAATCACAGATTACCTTCACTCTCCTGAGTCAGCAGCAGGGGCCAAATATGAGCATGCTTGTACAATGTTTGCAAATTTGCCATTCCAAATTCAAGTGGGACTGGAGATGCCAAATAGTTTTTAATTCATAATTTTGATTTAAAAAAGAACATCTGACAATTAAAACAAAGAAATTGTCATTGTGGGCTTTTATCATTTTGTCATTGCTTTTACCACAGGCCAAAATTACTTGATATTATTTAGGAAACATTGGATACAATTGCTGTGGGATAGAGCTTTTTTAATTTGTGTAAGCTAAGATAGCCAAAATGGTTTCTTAGAACTTGGCCAAATTTTGAAATCAATAATTTCAATCGAAGGCCTAAATTTTGATAATTTGAATAAATGACTTTTAGACAGTGCTTTGCCTGTGTGAGTAGATGGAAAAAATTTTATGCTGAAAGCGTGTTTTTCTTAAGATTGTATGACCTGCACAGTTGTGTGTTGGTGCCAACCCTGACCCCCGGTGTGTGTTTTTTTATGTCGATATTTTACTGTTTTATTTTGCGGTGCTTTGTAGGCTGTCTATTTTAATGTAATGTCCTGCGCTGTGGACAATGCGAATTTCCCCTTCTGGGATGAATAAAGTCGGTCTATTTCATCATCATCATCATCATCATATTTAATACTTGCCTTTGTTATTCCTCTCTCTCTCGGGACTTCAGCTCATTAGGCAGATTCGGTGAGGACGGCGATTACCCGGTAAATCTCAAAAGCCGTTTATACAATCCAGATATAAAGTCCGATACGGTGGGCACAGACATTCAGTCGTTCGGCGCGCTGCTTTCTCTGTACAGTTAGAAACGAAATAAATTCTTCAGCCCTTTGGCTTTAACATCGGGAATGATGATATTATTTTTCGATATATGAACGTAATGCTGTTCATTTCAATTATTTTGTGGGATTTCAGCAATATAGTTCGTTGAATTTTTTTTTAAATGGCTAGCATTGTAAACAGGTAATATCAGAGCGAGTACTTTCTAAATAAGAAGTCCACAAGCCTTTGTGCAACCAAGCTGTCTGCTTATTGGTGATGTTTTGTACTTTTCCTGTTTGTGGTGCAGGAGAAATTATCAGCGGAAAAACTGGCTCAAGAACGGATCAGAACCTCCCCGGTGTTTCATATGCAACTGTTAAAAATCTACCATGGAGAATTCCACTACAATAGTATTTATTCTACAAAGACTGAATGAAACGATGTCTACCAAACACACATACTTTGCTGTCACTTTACTCGTTTACCTTTTTACTATTTTCGTGAATGTGACTTTGATCATGACAATTATTTTGGAGAGAACGCTCCATGAGCCCATGTTTATTTTCCTATGCAGCTTGTGTGTAAATGGGATATTAGGTGCCTGTACATTTTATCCTAAAATACTGGTAGACCTTTCATCTGACTTGAGTGTTACTTCGTATGAAGCTTGTCTGAGTCAAATTTTTGTATTATACAGCTACGCCTGCTGCGAATTTACTACGTTAGCAATGATGGCTTTTGACAGGTATATCGCGATATGCAAGCCGCTCAATTACCACTCCATCATCACGCCTCGAAAGGTGATGAATTTGCTGATTTTTACCTGGCTTTTATCCATCTGTGAATCGGGTTTTGCGGTTGTCATGATAGCCAGAGTACCTCTCTGTGGATTCTACATCGACAAAATTTACTGCACACTTTGGGCAGTTGCAAAGCTGTCATGCGTGGATATGACTATCAACAACGTATACGGGACAATTCTCTCGGTTCTTCACGTTGCACAGGTTGTGCTGATCTTGATTTCCTATGTTGATATCGTCAAAGCCGCTGTGCGATCGCAAGAAGAACGGAATAAGTTCATGCAGACCTGTTTGCCACATTTAATATCATTGGCCAACTTTTCAGTCGCAGTTGGTTTTGATCTATTTTATGCTCGCTATGGTCCCGCAAGCCGTCTGCACGCTCTCCGCAATTTCATGTCCCTGGAGTACCTCCTTGTTCCACCGATTCTGAATCCCCTCATCTATGGCCTGAAACTGAACCAGATCCGCAGGAGAATCTTTAGGATTTGCAGCCAGAAAAAACGTACTTTAAAGTGAATGTTTGGAGTATACTTTGTCCAAGCTGGAAAAGCAATATCCCGCCTACAAATTTTTTCATATAAATTACAACAGGCCAAAAAGTATCTCTAAACAGCTGAACATAAGGATTCTAAGATGCAGCACAGTTTTAGATATTCCCGGAAGTAATATAAGCCTGTCTTGGTCTAGTGGCCTAGTTTGATTTACATTATGTTTTAGTTATATGTAAACTTTTGTGGTTCATGGGTTGTGTTGCCTTCCCTTGTGTAGAAAAAGTTTGTCTTTACGGAACATTCGGAGTTGAAAAGCCCAGTCAGATACAAACTGGAATGAGTCTCGTGTTTGCCAGTGTTGCCACTGATATTCATATCCACGCAAGACAGTAAAAATATAGATTGAGTTTTTAGTTGCAGGAAGAACAACAGCAAAAAAACTCAGAATGTTCCTGTGTTTCTCCAAAATTAGCCCTTCTCTTAGATATTGTCACAGATATAACTGAAAAATATGTATATTTTTGTTATAGTAATATATATAAAGAACAATGTTTTTTTTTAAAGGAGGTCTGTTGTTATTTGGACTTTATTGGAATTTTGGTGTACAATCAGCGTTGGTGTAACTACTCTGAAAGTGTGGCTGTACAGAGTAGCCAGTTACTCCACTCTGCAAGCTGAGCTGCACCAAAGTAACCCTAAATAGAAATATTGCTCCTGAAACAACAATAACTCAAAAAAATTCAGTTCAAACTACTTTGTAAAAAAAAATAAAAATAAATAAGAAAACATCATTATCATGTTTCCCGGACATAGGGTGCATGTGAGCAATGCCTTCTATTTGCACAAGGGGAGAAAAACTATACTGCTCAGTGTGGAGAACCAGCAGTGTGTGCCAATTGGCACTTGACCATTAGAAACTATAGTGGAGCTGAGTGCTTCTCACAAAATCAGGATTAGAACAAGGAGGCAGTATTTGGTCAAAGGGATCTGAAGAAAATAATTTTTAGGGCCAAAAGTATTTACTGTACTTAACTGCACCTCAAAATTACAAAATAGTAAATAACAATTGTAAGCACTATACAAATTACAATGTAGTTTCCTACCAAAAAAACTGCTGCAAAACACAAATAAACTACTAGTTTATCTACATGTACAGTTCTGAACTACCCCCCAACACAGTGTTCAATATACATGAGGTCTTATACTGTACATGTGAATTATTTTCAGTTAAATTGTTCTTGGCCCATTGGTGCAGAGCATGCTGTAGCTTTTTGATGCTTTAAATATCTTTTTAAATACATGAAATAATGTCACAAAAAATCATGGAAGATAATCAAGAAAAATATTGCCCATTCGCATTTACATATGCATATTTTTGCAGTGCTCTGGAAAAGTCACCAGCATTTTTTTTTAATTAACTGGTACTGCTGCAGTAGTGGAGGAAAGAAATTCTGGCTTGACCTGGACCTGGTTTGACCTTGTGACATTGTGCAACAAACCTGTGCTATTTGGCACAGTACAAGCAAAATACATTCTAACCATTCAACTGATAGCTAATCAGGATCTTTGCCTGACAACAGTCTGACGGAAAGTCACAATAAGACACAAGTATCCTGCACATAATAAAGCATTTCCTCCATCACCAGACTCAGTGTTATTCAGCTAAGAGGGACATTCCCACAGCTTACCTCTGGGAGCTGGGGCAAAGTACAGTACTGACAGACACTCAGACACGCTCTGAAAAAGTCAGAAGAAGGATAAATGCAGAACAGTTTTTTTCAGTATCACAGAAACATCAGAAGTGAGGGTCTGTGCTCAGTACCGTAAGACTCATTGTAAATCTTAGCGAAATGAAACAAGTGTAAAAGTTTCAGAATTTAAAACATCAAGCAAAGTTTTGAAGCTTAGACCACCCATTGCTTTCAGACAAACAATGGAACCACATTCAACTCAGCCAAAATCCAGGAACAGGGATTACTTGCAGTATTACCATTATCCTTAAATACATCTGACTGCGGCTTGCAGCACATGAGTGGGCACCACGATCTTGGATCAGATCTGGCCAGTGCCAGTGCCGACTGTGGCCGGCAGCTCCACAGGAGCGGTTCATAATGGGTATGGATATGAGAGGATATGAGCAGGATAAAGTCAGTAGGGGTGTAGAATTGTTCATTGATCTGGTGACTCCTGCTGGCCGTCCAGGTGCCTGTGGTTTGCCCTCTCTGTGCGTGTGTATGATTGGGTCTCCTCCACTCCTGCTCTGCGCATGTGTATGATTGGGCCTCCTCCACTGCTGCTCTGCGTGAGTGTATGATTGGGCCTCCTCCACTCTTGCTCTGCACGTGTGCATGATTGGGCCTCCTCCACTCCTGCTCTGCGCGTGTGTATGATTGGGTCTCCTCCACTCCTGCTCTGTGCGTGTGTATGATTGGGCCTCCTCCACTCCTGCTCTGCACGTGTGTATGATTAGGCCTCCTCCACTCCTGCTCTGCACGTGTGTATGATTGTGACTGAGGTGTGAAAAGAAGCAGCTGGCTGGCAGTCTCATGCTTCAGAGGAGAATCGCAGATCACCTTCACTCTCCTGAGTCAGCAGCAGGGGCCATATATGAGCATGGTTGTACAAAGTTTTCGAATTTGCCATTCCAAATTCAAGTGGGACTGGAGATGCCAAATAGTTTTTAATTCATAATTTTGATTCAAAAAAGAACATCTGACAGTTAAAACAAAGAAATTGTCATTGTGGGCTTCATCCTATTGGACAATCCAATATCTTATATATCCTTGCTTTTACCACAGGCCAAAGTTACTTGATATTATTTAGGAAACATTGGGTACGATTACTGTGGAATAGAGCTTTTTTAATTTGTGTGAGCTAAGATAGCCAAAATGGTTTCTTAGAACTTGGCCAAATTTTGAAATCAATAATTTCAATTGAAGGCCTAAATTTTGATAATTTTAATAAATGACTTTTAGACAGTGCTTTGCCTGTGTGAGTAGATGGGAATTTTTTTAATGTCCTGCGCTGTGGACAATGCGAATTTCCCCTTCTGGGATTAATAAAGTCGGTCTATTTCATCATCATCATCATATTTAATACTTGCCTTTGTTATTCCTCTCTCTCTCGGGACTTCAGCTCATTAGGCAGATTCGGTGAGGACGGTGATTACCCATCAAATCTCAAAAGCCGTTGATACAATCCAGATATAAAGCCCGATACGGTGGGCACAGACATTCATTCGTTCGGCGTGCTGCTTTCTCTGTACAGTTAGAAACCAAATGAATTCTTCAGCCCTTTGGCTTTAACATCGGGAATGATGATATTATTTTTCGATATATGAAAGTAATGCTGTTCATTCCGATTATTTTTCTGGGATTTCAGCAATATAGTTCGTTGAAATTTTTTTAAATGACTAGCATTGTAAACAGGTTATATCAGAGCGAGTAATTTCTAAATAAGAAGTCCACAAGCCTTTGTGCAAACAAGTTGCCTGCTTATTGGTGATGTTTTGTACTTTTCCTGTTTGTGGCGCAGAAGAAATTATCAGCGGAAATACTGGCGCAAGAACGGATCAGAACCTCCCCGGTGTTTCATATGCAACTGTTAAAAATCTACCATGGAGAATTCCACTACAATAGTATTTATTCTACAAAGACTGAATGAAACTATGTCTACCAAACACACATACTTTGCTGTCACTTTACTCGTTTACCTTTTTACTATTTTCGTGAATGTGACTTTGATAGTGACAATTATTTTGGAGAGAACGCTCCATGAGCCCATGTTTATTTTCCTATGCAGCTTGTGTGTAAATGGGATATTAGGTGCCTGTACATTTTATCCTAAAATACTGGTAGACCTTTCATCTGACTTGAGTGTTACTTCGTATAAAGCTTGTCTGACTCAAATTTTTTTATTATACAGCTACGCCTGCTGCGAATTTACTACGTTAGCAATGATGGCTTATGACAGGTATATCGCGATATGCAAGCCGCTCAATTACCACTCCATCATCACGCCTCGAAAGGTGATGAAATTGCTGATTTTTACCTGGCTTTTATCCATCTGTGAATCGGGTTTTGGGGTGGTCATGATATCCAGAGTACCTCTCTGTGGATTCTACATCGACAAAATTTACTGCACACTTTGGGCAGTGGCAAAGTTGTCATGTGTGGATACGACTATCAACAACGTATACGGGACAATTCTCTCGGTTTTTCACATTGCACAGGTTGTGCTGATCTTGATATCCTATGTTGATATCGTCAAAGCCTCTGTGCGATCGCAGGAAGAACGGAACAAGTTCATGCAGACCTGTTTGCCCCATTTAATATCATTGGCCAACTTCACAGTCTCAGTCATATTTGACCTCATGTACTCTCGCTATGGTCCCACCAGCCGTCTGCACGCTCTCCGCAATTTCATGTCCGTGGAGTACCTCGTTCTTCCACCTATCCTGAATCCCCTCATCTATGGTCTGAAACTGAACCAGATCCGCCGGAGAATCTTCAGGATTTGCAGCCGGAAAAGACATTCTTTAAAGTGAATGTTTGTTCTTTGAAAAGAAATATCCCACCTACATATGTTTTCATAGAAGTGACAACAGCACTAAAATCATCTCTAAACAGTAGAACAGAAGGATTCTCAGATGCATCACAGTTTTAGATATTCACAGAAGTAATATAAACTAATCTTGGTCTAGTGGCCTTGGTTTATATTAGGCTATGTTTTAGATTTACGCAAAACGTTGTGGGTCATGGGTTCTCTTGCCTTGTCTTGTGTCTGAAAACATTGTCCTTGTGGTACATTCTGAGTTAGAGAGTTATTTGATTCTTCTTTGCCCCTTGGAGCACATCAAGCTGTAGTTTTGGCTGTTCTAAATGTATTTCTTTCACAGTACATTCACTGAATGATTACTGTGAAATGAGATAATAAAATAATAGAACGGCATATTTTTAAGTAGCTCTTAACAAGGCCATCTGACACTGAACTGTCTGATATGCATAATAAAAAAGACTGTATGGCTCCTTGCTGTGCCCGTTTAGTTTGAAATGCGCTGCTTCACGATCTCTAGCTGTCACGTGAGGTATCGACACAGTCCGAACATCCAGTTTATATTTCAATGACGTACACAACACGACAATACGAGCACAATCCGGGGTTGTTATTACATTTGAGGGGATGATGTGTGTGTGTGTTCAGGGTGTGTTTGATCGGTAGCCTATTGATGCACACCATACTAAAAACCCTCAGGAATTGTCAATGCTGTTCAGGAACTTCTCTCTTCTGGTCTGGGTGTCTAATTATCACAATTGCCTGTGATCCTGTGCCTACTGCATTGCAATTGTTCTTTCTGAGTTCTTGAGTGAAAGCAAAACTAGGCTATTGAATCAAATACAAGATTTTGTGTGTTTTTACTGACACCAACGTGAAGACTGTCTCCAAGTAACCAGTAGCCTACATAGACCTACAGCCTTATGATACCTACACCTCATAATTCAAATACAAATTAATTTCATTCAAGTTCAACGTTATTTCTCCATTCATTATGGTACTGTAGGCCAATAATAGCAGGTCGTGTCTAGGTGGGAAATAGGAGATTTTAGAAAATGATCTCTTATCCAATAGGTTCACTGTGATATAAGAATCCTCCTTCAAGAAGGAAAGTTTCGCCTAATGTTTTAGTCAACCTAAGGATAATTTGTTCGGACAGAAAGGTAGCCAAATAAACCCTAACTAGTAACGCTACATCGGTAGCTAGCTCCCTCGCATTAGGCTACTAGTTTCCCTATCTTCTATAGGTAGTTAACTCCATCTTTTATTTGGCTATCATTCTGTCCAACTAATTTGTTAGTTCAGCTAAAAATTAGGTGAAACTTCACTCGATTTAATTCTTCTATTGTGGCCAAAATATACGGTAGGCTAAGACACCACCTCCTGAAATCTCCTGCATCCCGTCTAGAAATGACCGTTGTAGCATCGTCGTGGTTTTGACTGGAGGAGTCTACTTTTGAGATGAGTCGCCAACATTTGAACAAAGAGATTCCGAACTTTTGCAAAGAGTTCAGCTTGTCATCTTCATGATCGATCACCCAGACAACGATGATTATTCCTGGCACGAAATTTCCTTTAAATTGGGTGGCAATAGGGAAGTGACGCGTAAATTTCAGGAACAATAGCCTACTTCCTGTATTGCCCTTCTTATTAAATAGAGTAGCTAAAGCTAAACGTAAGCAAGTAGATATGTGTTTCAGCGTTTAAATATGTATTTAAATATAGATTTGTATTATGCGTTGTATGCGTTACTTAAGTTGTGGCCATCTTGTGGACGTTTTCCTGTATTACATCTAGCTTCGATGAGTTAATTCCGGCCATTTTGTGCTCAGTCAAGCAAATGCAGTGCTGCGAGCAGTCGGTGCAGTGTAGCCTACATCAGCGCAGTGTTGTTCATACGTTTTAGCCTTGGAGTAGATATGTCTGTAAGTATGCTACTTCCTTTTCTCTTAAATCATTATTGAATGTTTCAGGAATAATATGTTCTCGTAGCCTACCTATAGACTACGGTGTAAAATGCAAAAGCTACACTCTTACCTGTTGCTACTTAGCTAGTAGGCCTATGTGTGGCATAATGAAGGCTAAGTAAGAACGCTGAAACATGTTAGCTAATTCTTACGTTTCAGTTTACATTTCACTAATCATTCATGCTTACTGGAATATCTTCTGTTGCAATCATATACTAGTCAAATGTATGTTTATTACTAGGCTACAGTAAAAAGGGAAGCTTCCATGCATGTTAATCGGAATAATGTCGTGGAACTTGTCGCTAGATGGAGCTATAATGAGAACATGCACCTTATTACCCAGGTTTGTTCGGTAGGCAAGAAAACGTAAATAGATTTGCTAATGTATATAAAATAGGCGAAATATCGGTAGCAACCTGTAATGTAACCTAGTTATGTATAAAAAAATTCCTTATTATCAACCGAGGTTATTTTTTCAGAATTTTCGCGATTTTGTTCTGTGCAGGCAAATATGTCAGAGGTCGCCCAGGGCTAGCTTTAGTTGCTATGGGGATGTGTATCGACCACCTATAGAGATTAATGGACTTGTCTTAATTTGCTAGCATATTGTGTAAGTGTCCTGTCTGGCGTATTTGAGGTTAACATGAGAAAGGGTGGTCCCTGTCTCAGCATGACAAGCAATCCGTACATATTCACAGTTGTTATCCAAGTGGCAGGATGCAAAATAGCCGTTAGGAAAGCAGTTGAAAACTGTGAAGCGACGTTTGCGCCATCGGGCATAATGGTCGCGATGAGGAACTTCTGAGCGTTTCAGGTGGTCAATACATGCCCACTCCCAACTTATAAATTTTGAAGATTATATTGAGTTCAAAGGTAATAAACGTAAATCAGTCAACTGAAATTGATTCATTAAGCACTTATCTATTGATTTCATGTGATTGGGGATACAGATACGCATTTGTTCGTCACTGATTCACCAAAAAAGAAGATACCATGACAATGAACAGAATACCGATCAGTATCTTGTGTGACCACCATTTGCCTCATGCAATGCAGCACATCTCCTTCACATTGAATTGATAAAATTGTTGATTGTAGCCTGTGGAATCTTGTCCCACTCCTCTTCAATAGCTGTACAAAGTTGTTGGATATTGGTGGGACCTGGAACACGCTGTCGTATGCGCAGGTCCAGAGTATCCCAAACATGCTCAATGCGTGACATGTCTGGTGAGTATGCACGCCATGGAAGAACTGGGACATTTTCAGCTTTGAGGAACTGTATACAGATCCTTGCAACATGGGGTCGTGCATTGTCATGCTGAAACATGAGGTGTGGCGGTGGATGAATAGCACAGCAATGGGCCTCAGGATCTCATCACGATTCCTCTGTTTCTCAAATTCCCATGGATAAAATGCACTTGAGTTCTCTGTCCATAGGATATGCCTGCCCATACCAACACCCCACCACCACCATGGGCCAGTCTGTTCACAACGTTGGCATCAGCAAAATGCTCACCCACTCGATGCCATACACGCTGCCTGCCATCTCCCCTGTACAGCTGAAACCGTGATTCATCAGTGAAGAGGACAGTTCTCCAGCGTGTCAGTGGCCACTGAAGGTGAGCTGTTGCCCACTCACGTCGATCGTGACACTGACCTGCAGATAAATCAAGACCCCGGTGAGGACGTTGAGCACACAGATAAGCTTCCCTGAGGGGATTTCTGACAGTTTGTGCAGAAATTCTACAGTTGTGTAAACCAACTGTTTCATCAGCTGTCCGTGTGGCTGGCCTCAGACGATCCCGCAGGTGAAGGAGTCTGATGTAGCAGTCCTGGGCTGGCGTGGTTACACGTGGTTTGCGGTTGTGTGGCCTGTTGGACGAACTTCCAAAATCTCTGAAACGATGCTGGAGGCGGCTTGGGGTGGAGAAATGAACACCCATTACTCTGGCAACAGCTCTACAGGACATTTCTGCAGTCAGCATGCCAATTGCATGATCTCTTAACTCTTGAGGCATCTGTGACATCATGGCATTGAACAACAAAAAACTCAACATTTGAGCATGGCCTTTTATTGACTATCATAAGGAACATCGGCGTAGTGATGGCTTTTGATCAGCATCTTGATATGCCACACCTGTGCAGGAGATGGATTATCTTGACAAAGGAGAAATGCTAGCTAATAGTGATATAAAAAATTTGTGGGCAAAATTTGAGAGAAATAAGATCTTTGTGCACATAGAACAAATCTTTGAGGCATTATTTAAACGCATTAAAAATGACTGCAAAAATAAATGTGTTGCGTTTATATATTTGTATAGCGCATATACATCTAATTGGAGTTCCATAGAACTTAATGGCGAGATCTTACTAGTCAAAATGTGAATTTTCAATTAGCGTTTTGACTAGTCATAAATGAATTAGCCTACAAATATCTGTAATGTGAATCCGTAGAGGCTATTAAATGTTAAAAGGGCTTGTTATAACCTTTCGGTATACACTTATTGCACGTGGCTTTGGATAAAAGCGTTTTCCACATAGTTTGGAACTGTGTAGTGAGTGTTGCAACGGAGCACAGATGATTTTTACGCGCTACGCCTTCAGCTCTCCGCGGTCTAGTTCTGCGAGCTTGTGCGGCCTAGTTGACTGGGCTGCTTTAGCAGGACAGACATTTGATTTGAAGTGGTGTCCACATACGTTTGCAAATGTAGCGCATATTTAGGAAGAACGGGTACATTGACTGTGGACACGTGTAAAACCTCGTTTCATGCATGCTAAATCCAAACTGTTCTATTAGCCGACTATTATAATCTAATCGTATTTACCACTTCCATGTACTAGCTTTCTCTCTCTTTTTTTTATTTTATTTATTTTATTTTTTTGTCTCTCGCAATTGAATTGATCTCTTTTAGCAGACTCGCTGTGGCCGACCGTGATTGGCTGGCAAATCTCAAAGGCCATAACAGGCTGCAGGTATATGAAGCCTGATACGGTGGGTACGGACATTAAATCTCTCTGCGTGTTGCTATCTTGTGTACAGTTAGAAAAAACCCAAACGAAGACTTCAGCCCTTTGGCTTAAACATCAAAATGCGATATCATTCATTTTTGATATAAGATGCTTGTTTCTGTGACATTTTAAAAATTGTTGGATTTCAACTGCACACTTCTTTCTCTTTTATTGAAATAAGAATTGTAAACAGGTAATATCAGAAATAAATTAGGAGTAGGAAACCTACAAGATTTTTTTTTTTTCACAAATTGGCAGTCGGGTCAATGCTGACGGTCTGCACTTTTTCCGTTAACGGTAGGCCTACAGAAGAAACGAACTTATGAGAAGCTAGCGCGAGAACACCTCGGAGACTCCCCTGTGCACCTGTTATAAAACTACCATGGAAAATTCGACTGAAATGGTGTTTGTTCTACAAGGACTGAATGACACGAAGTCAAACAAACGCACATACTTTGTCGTCACTCTTCTCGTTTACCTTTTTACTATTTGCGTGAACCTGACCTTGATTGTCACAATTATTTTAGATAGAATGCTCCATGAGCCCATGTTTATATTCCTGTGCAACTTGTGTGTAAATGGCATATTTGGTGCCTCTACATTTTATCCTAAGATGTTGGTGGACCTTTCATCTGACGTTAGTGTTACTCCATATAAAGCTTGCCTCGCTCAAATGTTTGTAATATACACCTATGTATTCTGCGAAATCACTACGCTAGCAATGATGGCTTATGACAGGTATGTCGCGATTTGCAAACCGCTCAATTACCACTCCATCATCACGCCTCGGAAGGTGGCGAAATTGTTGATTCTTACCTGGCTTTTATCCATCTGTGAATCGGGTTTTGCGGTGGTCATGATAGCCAGAGTACCTCTCTGTGGATTCTACATCGACAAAATTTACTGCACACTTTGGGCAGTGGCAAAGCTGTCATGTGTGGATACGACTATGAACAACGTATACGGGTCCATTCTCATGGTTTTGCACAGTTTACAAGCTGTGGTGATCGTGGTGTCTTATGTTAATATCATCAAAGCATCTGTGCGATCGCAGGAAGATCGGAGTAAATTCATGCAGACCTGTTTGCCTCATTTAATCTCTTTGATCAATTTCTCAGTCGCAGCTGTTTTTGACGTCATGTACGCTCGCTATGGTTCCAGCAGCAGTGTGCAGGCACTGCGCAATTTCATGTCCCTGCAGTTCCTCGTCGTTCCACCTATCCTAAATCCCCTCATATATGGCCTGAAAATGAACCAAATCCGCCGGAGAATCTTTAGAATTTGCAGTCGGAAAACAGATGCTCTAAGGTGAATGCCGTTTTCACGTCCGTCTCCATGTTGAAATATATTGATGTTTATGTGTTGATTAGGTGCGAATTTTATATTTCGCGCTCAGCATTTTGATTTTGCGCAGAAAAGTCCATCTAAACGTTTGGAGTGGGATTATTTGAAAATTATGCAGTAATTGCATTGTCCATATCAGGACATTGAAGCGACAAGTTTGAGACAAAATGCATTCGTGGTGAAAAAGTAAAGCATTTGTGGCCATCACGAGTTCCTGATTTGAAGGGCACTCCTCCTTGTTGACTCAACTAGCCCCGATTATTCTATAATCACCCTACGTCATTGGCAATGCAAGGGGGGTCTGTTCCATAAATTAGCAGTATTGATGGGTAAGGTAGGCCATATAAGCAGCTGGCATGATAACTCAGTAGGCTAAGCCAGTTTTCGTTTTTCAAGTGTTTCAGCCGGGCTTCTCTAGTTGCTAGTTACTACATGAAAGCGAATTTTATGCCTCTTGGCTCTAGATAACTAATTCATATTTCTAGTTTTAAGCTAATTTCTATATTATAATAGGTCTAACTCCCTTCTTGTTCCCGCGGTTGCAGATTCATTAATTTCGTAGGCTACTTATTTTTAAATTGTACACACGACCCCTGTTCACTATTCATTTTGCTGTAGGCTGTTGTCAGTCATCTTCATCTAATTGGTTTGAAATGTTGTTGGCATTAATTATTGTATTTAAACCTGTCAGAAAAAAATCTGTAATTGTTCTTGTTGTGTAATTCAGCTTTACTCAATTGTATAGACAGCGCTGCTAGCTAGCTAACTGGTTGGGTACTTCACATCGGTTTGCAATCATTAATCAGGACCAAGTTCATTTTAGCGTTTAGCGATCTAAAATATTAACTATGACGCCAATAGTTTAGAAAGGGCGTTAGGTAAAATGAATGCGACGCTCGTTAGCTGTGTGGAAATGTAGTTTGTTTTTGTTTTTTGTTTTTTTAGCCGAATGACTTACCACTTTAGAATTTTTTTTATTTAAAGTAATAATCTCGAAGATTTTCATTAAAACAAATGTCTGTTAAGTCACTATCTATCGCCGAATTAGGTAACACAATGGTGATTGAGCCTATTATTATATTCATTTATATTATTATTTATGATTAAAGAACTGGGTGTCTGTGGCGACATTCCCGGAAAAAATCACAAGCGGCGCATAGTTAGGACGCGTTTTCCATCACCCATCAGTGGTTGGTCCGCCTGAGAGGGTAGTCGGAACTAACGCAACAGGCTCGCTCTTCAACTCACTTGTGTGTGAACGGCGTACTGTTTTTTCCGGTGTCTGCATGCGTTAGAATCACAGAGAAAGGGGGGTGGGGGGAGTTATGGAACCCTAAAGTTTTTGTGTAACATGAGATCATATTTGTTGATGTTGATTTCGTATTACATTTAATGACAATGTAACTTTACTAAATTACATAGCTATTTGCACAGCTAACGCTAGCTACCGGACCATGTCAATAAAGGCAACATTAGTTTAGATAACGTTGAGCACAGTATCCATCTCTCATATCGGTTGACGTTGCGTTAGCTAGCTAGCTGATGTAATTAACACAATCTCATGTCAGCTAACAATTAGAAAAAACGCTAGCTAACGCTACCGACCGGTACCGACCTCGCAAACCATCTCTCGAATGCAGTGCTACCTTGTTGCAACGTTGCAGTGTAGCCAACTAAAGGCCAGTTCAGATCAATGATCCGCAGCCAAACTGGATTCAACTTGCAAAATTCCAAGAGGTCTGATTGTAAACGTTCTAAAACTGCACTTGTCTATTTGACTAGGTCGGTCTTTTAAAACCTCAGGGCCAGTTCACAACGCTGCAATTTTCTCTGCAACATTCTAAAACCGTTTCACCTCGTTGCGAATCATTGATCTGAACTAGCCTTAACGTTGCCGTTATTTACATTGCTATCGAGTTCATCAATATATTATAATGATCGGAATAAAGCCGAGGTATGTGGAGCAGAGCCGGGTCTGATTTCTGAAGATGTCACGCAGGAGAAAACTAAATAAAAGAATACGGCAGTATGGATTAGCATTGTTATTATTTTATTACGCTTCCTCGTGTTCCTTCAGCCTTTATGCCCTTTTTGCTGAAATCTCCTTTGTTTTATTTTTTTTATTCTTCTTGTTCTGATTGCTAATTTAACACCCAGCTCAGCTTTATTCTCGAACAGTTTAGCTAGCAAAACCAGAAACACCAGGGGTAACATTTTGCAAGGCAGTTGTTTCAAAAATACCACACAACAATCATTGACGAAAAAGACTGCTTATTATGCACGAGATACATAATTGCACGAGCCACAGCGAATCCGGCGAATTCTTCTCTGAAGTGTAAACATGTTCATACCGAGCAAAAGGTGGATAAAGAACGTTTGCAGAAATTGATCATCACTAATTCTACCCCAGGTTTGCTATGGCATTTTAACCCGGCTCGGTAGTGTAAAGACATCTTAAGTTAGCCTAATGTTAGACAACGAACGAGTATGTACGTGACGTTACTTTTATAACAACCGTTTTTTATTCAGTAAATAGTAAGTGTTATAGTTGGCGTGCCAACTGACTGACGTCACACAGGCGACACTGGTTGGATCCGGTTGGATCTATGGGAAGTGTGGTCCAAAAACAAACCTGCAATTACCGCTTCTCGCCATTGGCACCGCCAAAGAGAACGAAACAGAAATCTTCGAGATTGTAACTTCAACCCCGAAATAATAATTAATACCATTATATGACGCAGTTTTACGAGGGTGACCTATTTTGGTTTTCAAAAAAGAGTACAGTCGTAACATCACGTAACGTCACTGATTGCATTCCAGGGTCGAAACCCAGTAACTTCTTTTCCAATGCATCTGTGACTTTACATTTGTGTTTTTGCCATTTGTGTTCACCAGTGGAATGTTTATGCTGTTCAATCACAATTCAAGCCCAATCATTTCAATCAAGTCATTTTTCTCGTAATGGAAGACAGAGCAATTATGCATTGATTATAGATACAGATTAGTAATAAAAATATTGTTTCCCCATTCAAATATGTAGTCTTTTTTCACAAGTTATATTTACCACAATTATTAATGTCATTAATGCACTTTCTTCCCCACCACAAAAATCACGCCTATCTGATTCGTGCTTCTTTATACACAGGCTACTTTTTAGTCCTGTGTGACAGTCCTAATCTAGAAATGGCGTTCTCCTCTTTCCTGTTTCCCCCTCCAGGCCTTGTTTTCCAGACCAGTTAATGGCAAATAAATTAGACCTTAACTTCCTGTATTCTATTCTTCCTGTCATCTCTTTTTAATATGATTTTTTTTAATAAACCATTTAGCCTCTCATTTACTGATATCTACCTTAATTGGTATTTCTCCTGATTTAATAACTTTTTTTTGCACGTGTGTCTGATATCTCATTGTCAATTACCGGTCCATCACTGCAAATTACCTTTTTTTAAATAAAAAGTAGTAGCCTACAGTTTACCAAGTGGTCCTGAGATAAAAATAAATTTTAAAAAACTTGCTAGTTCCTTCTTTCCAGAAAATTGCAAATAAAGTGATTCCAACTTGTGAACCGCAGGGCGTGGCCAAAGCGTACGTCAGTTCTGTTGTAAAACAGCCTATGATTCGTATTTCTTCTCCCTTATCCTTAGGTTTCTCCTTCTCCTTAGGCTTCCCTTTGTTTTTGGACTTATCCACCTGCCCCGCTGCACTATGAACGCTGTGGCCTTCAGCCTGAAGCGATCAACATATTTCGCGGACACAAATGACCAACTGGGGTCAGATGTGACCCCGGAAAAACACTAGATTAGGTCAAAATGAATTCATTAAAACCATTTTTATTTTCTAAAAATGTCATTAGACGTGCACAAAACATTTAATTGGAATGAGAATGACTATTTATTCTTCTTACAATGACTTCCCATGTTAAACTTTTTAAACACCTGAATTTTGTATTTCAGTCATATTTTGGTTCAGAAAAAAAATTAATGAAAAGTTAAAATTTAATGACATTAATATTGTCATCATTGGAGCTATTCACTGTTTTGTTTTAAACCATGAGGGTTCACCTTTATAAGCGCACCACCTGACAGATATGACCCCGAGTTGAAACTTGTAAAAGCATTACTTATTTAATCACATAAGAACAGTTTTGTATATTTTTTTAAATATAAATTTTAATATGTTGAACATCGCATTCCAAAACCCTGAGAATTCATATAAGCTGGACCCCCCACCCATCTGCTGCTGTAATAGCTCCCACTCTTCTGGGAAGGCTTTACAGTAGATTTGGAACATGGCTGCGGGATTCGCTTCCATTCAGCCCAAGATCATTGGTGAGCTGGTCACTGATGCTGGACGTAAGGCCTGGCCCGCAGTCGGCACTCCAATTCATATGTTTAAACCACGTTTCATACATGCTAACTGCAAACAATTTATTCTTAAAGGCGCATTTACCACTTCCCTGTGCCATCTTTCTATTTTTTTATTTTATTTTTTTGTGTCTCGTAATTGATCTCTTTTAGCAGACTCGCTGTAGCCGCCTGT
Organism: Anguilla anguilla; assembly: GCF_013347855.1. Classification (NCBI taxonomy): domain Eukaryota; kingdom Metazoa; phylum Chordata; class Actinopteri; order Anguilliformes; family Anguillidae; genus Anguilla; species Anguilla anguilla. The sequence continues at coordinate 41,510,617 of NC_049212.1, forward strand.
GATTGGCTGGCAAATCTCCAAGGCCACAACAGGCTACAGATATATAAAGCCGGTTACGGTGGGTACGGACATTAAATCTCTTGGTGTGTTGCGTTCTTGTGTACAGTGAGAAACAAACCAAACGAAGACTTGAGCCCTTTGCCTTAAACATCAGTAAGCCATATAATAAATGTTCGATATATGAAGACTGCTTTTGTTAAATATTAAGAATTGTTGAAGGATTAAAACTACAGTTATTTCCCTTTTATTGAAATGATAAGCATTGTGAACAGGTAATATCAGAAATACATTATTTGGGAATAGGAAATCTACAAGACTTTATACAATTAGGCAGCTGGGTCAATGCTGACGGTCTGCACTTTTTCCGTTAACGGCAAAAGAAACTAACTTCTGAGACGCTGGCGCAAGAACACATCGGAGACTCCCCTGTGCACCTGTTACAAAACTAACATGGAAAATTCGACTGAACTGGTGTTTGTTCTACAAGGACTGAATGACACGAAGTCAAACAAACGCACATACTTTGTCGTCACTCTTCTCGTTTACCTTTTTACTATTTGCGTGAACCTGACCTTGATTGTCACAATTCTTTTAGATAGAATGCTCCATGAGCCCATGTTTATATTCCTGTGCAACTTGTGTGTAAATGGCATATTTGGTGCCTCTACATTTTATCCTAAGATGTTGGTGGACCTTTCATCTGACGTTAGTGTTACTCCATATAAAGCTTGCCTCACTCAAATGTTTGTAATATACACCTATGTATTCTGCGAAATCACTACGCTAACAATGATGGCTTATGACAGGTATGTCGCGATTTGCAAGCCGCTCAATTACCACTCCATCATCACGCCTCGGAAGGTGGTGAAATTGTTGATTTTTACCTGGCTGTTTTCCATCTCTGAAACTGTTATTGTGGTAGTCCTGACTGCCAGACTACCACTTTGTGGATTCACGATGGAAAAGCTTTACTGCTCGAACTGGGCAATAGTAAAGCTGTCATGTGTGGATACGACTATCAACAACGTATACGGGTCCATTCTCATGGTTTTGCACAGTTTACAAGCTGTGGTGATCGTGGTGTCTTATGTTAATATCATCAAAGCATCTGTGCGATCGCAGGAAGATCGGAGTAAGTTCATGCAGACCTGTTTGCCTCATTTAATCTCTTTGATCAATTTCTCAGTCGCAGCTGTTTTTGACGTCATGTATGCTCGCTATGGTTCCAGCAGCAGTGTGCAGGCACTGCGCAATTTCATGTCCCTGGAGTTCCTCGTCGTTCCACCGATCCTAAATCCCCTCATCTATGGCCTGAAAATGAACCAAATCCGCCGGAGAATCTTTAGAATTTGCAGCCGGAAAACAGATGCTCTTAAGTGAATGCCGTTTTCACATCCTTCTCCATGTTGAAAAACATTGATGTTTATGTGTTGATTAGGTGCGAATTTTATATTTCGTGCTCAGCATTTTGATTTTGCGCAGAAAAGTCCATCTAAAAGTTTGGAGTGGGATTATTTGAAAATTATGCAGTAATTGCATTGTCCATATCAGGACATTGAAGTGACAATTTTGAGGCAAAATGCATTCGTGGTGAAAAAGTAAAGCATATGTGGCCATCACGATTTCCTGATTTGAAGGGCACTCCTCCTTGTTGACTCAACTAGCCCCTATTATTCTATAATCACCCTACGTCATTGGCAATGCAAGGGGGGTCTGTTCCAAAAATTAGCAGTATTGATGGGTAAGGTAGGCTATATAAGCAGTTGGGATGATAACTCAGTAGGCTAAGCCAGTTTTCGTTTTTCAAGTGGTTCAGCCGGGCTTCTCTAGTTGCTAGTTATGCAAGCGAATTTTATGCCTCTTGGCTCTAGAGAACTAATTAATATTTCTGGTGTGGTAATGGTCGCGCAGCCCTTGTTCGAAGAGTTTAAATTGTAGGATTTCGTAGGCTACTTATTTTTAAATTGTACACACGACCCCTGTTCACTATTCATTTTGCTGTAGGCTATTATCAGTCATCTTCATCTAATTGGTTTGATATGTTGTTGGCATTAATTATTGTATTTAAACCTATCAGAAAAAAAATCTGCATTGCTAGCTAGCTATCTTTCTATTGGGATAGTGTCAAGAGTTGGGAATGGTGTTCTTCGGCTTGCAAGCCTCACCCTTTTTCTTCCAAAGATAACAATGGTCATTATGGCCAAACACTTCAATTTTTGTTTCATCAGACCAGAGGAAATTGCTTTAAAAATTTGATATTTGATATTTGTCCCCATGTGCAGTTGCAAACTGTAGTCTGGCTTTTTTATCGCGGTTTTGGAGTAGTGGTTTCTTCCTTGCTGAGTAGGCTTTCAGATTATGTCGATATAGGACACGTTTTACTGTGGATATAGATACTTTTGTACCTGTTCCCTCCAGCATCTTTACAAGGTCATTTGCTGTTGTTCAGGGATTGGTTTGCACTTTTCGCACCAAAGCACGTTCATCTCTAGAAGACAGAACGCGTCTCCTTCCTGAGCGATGTGACGGCTGCGTGGTCCCATGGTGTATATACTTGCGTACTATTGTTGTACAGACGAACATGGTACCTTCAGGCGTTTGGAAATTGCTCCCAAGGATGAACCAGACTTGTGGAGGTCCACAATTTTCTTTCTGAGGTCTTGGCTGATTTCTTTTGATTTTCCCATGATGTCAAGCAAACAGGCACTGAGTTTGAAGGTAGGCCTTAGAATATATCTACAGGTACACCTCCAATTGACTCAAATAATGTCAATTAGCCTATCAGAAGTTTCTAAAGCCATGACATCATTTTCTGTAATTTTCCAAGCTGTTTAAAGGCACAGTCAACTTAGTGTATGTAAACTTCTGACCCATTGGAATTGTGATATAGTGAATGAAAAGTGAAATAATCTGTCTGTAAACAATTGTTGGGAAAATTACTTGTGTCGTGCCACCAGATATGCAGTAGATACTGCAAGTATTGTTTCTCCTGAATATATTTTCCAATGAGTTCAACAGGAGAATTAATCAGGAGAAACAATGCTTGTAGTACCTACTGCATATCTGGCAGCAGCATGGTGGTTTTAGGCTCATTTGATACCTTGGACCCTTGATGACTTAAAGCCATTTAGACAACAAATGTGTTCCATACTGTATCAGCATAATTTACAGCTGAATCTAGTCCCACCCCCCAATTCCCTTAGAGATCCATTCAAATGCAAAGAGTTTTTGTATCGCTTGTAGGACAACCTGAGAATAAGATATCCAGACTCTGATGATGTTGATAGGTCACAGACATCAGGAAGTCATGACATGCAAATGATATGCAACCAAATACAAAACATGACTCTCTTATTTGACATTATGTTAATTTGTCTACTGTATAAGTGAATTTCCCTGTGTCTAGCTTTTCCTCAAACAGTTCACTGCAGCAAAAGTAAACGAGCAAATGGTGGCACAGGAGGTCTCAGGAGTGCATTTCTTTAATTCTTGCTAATTTTTTAACCAATGATTTGTTGTTAAGACCATTAAAAGCTTAATATTTTGCCATTTTTGGCTTGGTCCATTTTTTTGCCCAGGAGTGTACATTCATTTTGTTTCTCCTCATTTATTCAGGTTTGTCACCGTTCTGTAAGCCTACTAAGAAAAGGTAATGTACACAGTATGGGGTGCTGCTGCAAATGTTGCTTAGTTTTTGCATATTTAGCATCGCCAAGTGACAAAACTGCACTAAAATCGTCAAATGTCACTTAAGATATATTTTTAGATAATCTTTGTGTTCGTCTCTTGACTAATTTTAAGTTACCTCAACCTGCCACTAGTTAGAAAGCATTACATTAGCCAGACTGAAAAGAATACAAAATATAACGAAATCGTTCATTGTTCTTACGTGTGTGTCTGTGTGTGTGTTCAAGTACCGTAGAAGTACAGCTAATGTTACCTTTCTCTCCAAATACTTACATATGAAACAAAAGCCTTAAACCGTTACAGGATTCACTCGCTAGCGAACATGCTAGTGACAAACGCTACAGCTTGAATGCTAATTAAAGAAGGATATTAATTAAATATCGATAAAATATGAAAACATTTTTTAAGAAGCAGTGCCTATTGTCACTATGGACATATGCGTGTTACACAACCCACTTCTCATTACGCATTCTATTATTTTGGGAACATTTAACATTTGTCCGTATTATCGTTCTATTTTTAGTTTTCTCTGTTGACTTGGTTTGATTAAGCATAGGCTACTCACTGTAGGACGGTTATTGGCTGGCAAATCTCAATGGACATTCACGCAATCCAGATATAAATAGCCTCACACGGCGGACACCGACATTAAATCTTCCCGCGTGTTGCTTTCTCGTGTACAGTTATAAACGAACCAAATTAATATTTAATTCATTATTTTTTTGTATATGAAGGTCTTCAATTTGAAAAATTGCTGTATAATTTCAACCCCACCGTTCTTTCATTTTTATTCGAATGATAAGCATTGTGAAAAGGTAACATCTGAGATAGATGATTTAGGAATCGGAAATGTATACGCTCTAGTAGAAATAGGTGGTTTGACAATTGCTGACGACTCGTTCTTTTTGCGGTACAGGACACCCGAAACACCCGAAAAGCTGGCGCAAGAACACTTCAGAGTCTCCCCGGTGTTTTATACACACCTGTTAAAAGAACTACCATGGAGAATTCGACTGAAATGCTGTTTGTTCTACAAGGACTAAATGACACGAAGTCAAGCAAAAAAACATACTTTGTCGTCACTCTTCTCGTTTACATTTTTACTACTTTAGTAAACCTGACTTTGATTTCGATAATTGGTTTAGATAGAAAGCTCCATGAGCCCATGTTTATATTTCTGTGCAACATGTGTGTAAATGGGATATTTGGTGTCTCTACATTTTATCCTAAAATATTGGTGGACCTTTCATCTGACGTGAGTGTTACGCCGTATAAAGCTTGTCTCGCTCAAATGCTTGTAATATACAGTTACATCTTCTGTGAGTTCACTACATTAGCAGTGATGGCTTTTGACCGGTATGTCGCGATATGCAAGCCGCTCAAGTACCACTCCATCATAACGCCTCGGAAGGTGGCGAATTTTTTGTGTTTTACCTGGCTGTTTTCTATCAGTGAATCAGCTATTGGGATGGGCCTGATAGCCAGACTACCCCTCTGTGGATTTAACATCGACAAGATTTACTGCACATCCTGGGCAGTGGTAAAGCTATCATGTGTGGATACCACTATCAACAACATATACGGGTACATTCTCACGATAATACACAGTTTAGAAGCAGGGGTGATCTTTGTTTCCTATGTTAATATCGTCAAAGCATCTGCGCGATCGCCAGAAGAACGCAGTAAATTCATGCAGACCTGTTTGCCCCATTTAATCTCTTTGGGCAACTTCACAGTCGCAATCGTTTTTGACGTCATGTACGCTCGCTATGGTTCCAACACCAGCCTGCATACTCTCCGCAGTTTCATGTCCGTGGAGTACCTCGTTGTTCCACCGCTGTTAAATCCCCTCATATATGGCCTCAAACTGAACCAGATCCGCCGGAGAATATTTAGAGTTTGCAATCGGAAAACCAGTACTCTGAAGTGAATGTCGTTTTTAGCCGGAAAAGACTGCTTTTTATATGTTTTGGCTATGCGTAGAATTTTGTATTTTGTGCTATTTTTGTTTTATCAATGTCCCATTTTCAAGGAGCCTGTAGCCTATTATACTGCATTTGCCTACGCAAGGTTTGGCGTGGGATTATTTCAAAACGCTGCAGTAATATTTTTCCCATATTAAGTCATTAAGTATTTATTGATTTTTATCGATTTAATCACCTGGAATTGAAATATTCTTCTGCAGCCGTTTGGGCATATTTTACCGTTGTCAAGCAAAACTGTCGTTGGTAGTTGAACTTGGACCTCTTGTTATGCAACAAATAGGATATAACAGGCCAATAGTCAGATTGTAACTGTTTTATATATCCTCTCAAACGCATTCATTATGTTTTTATCCGAACATTCACTTTCATGTCTTGACTTCCGAGGCGACAAAATGCATTCACATTTCCAATATAACTGGCAACAACAGCAGAAAACATGCACACTCTGTAAACAATTTGCTGTTTGATTACTTTCTCATCGTCAATTCCATATAGGCTATATTGCCATATCCATATATTCCATATTGCGTGAAAATTTTAATTAGTAGTGGTACAGCCACCGTTTGCTTTCCTTCAAAGTTACTGCTAACCGAGCAGCGATGTGTGCCCTCCAGATGCGAACCATGCACCATAAATTAGTCCATAGTCTTCCTGGTCTTTTTGTGGAATTGAAAAATGGCAGAGTAAAATTACGGCAGTCTGAAAAAGCTAAAGGGACGATTACTAGAATTAACCTGTTATTTTACCCTGACAAAAAGTGCGGAAGGTGATTTCCAGTTTGATTTACTGTATCACCAATGTGAATTACTCAGAACTAATGCATACCTCACATAACTATCAAACGTTTCGAGTCAATTACAACGGGCTAACAAAGAAAATCCGGAAGAAAATCCCCCCCCCCCCCCCCCCCCCCCCCCCCCCCTTCCAAGCAGCCTGACCTGCATGTTTCTGGAAAACTTCGTATTAAAAGCACTATAATTCTTATTTGAAGATATACAAAAAAATTAATTTTGGCTAAATACATTTTTAACCAACATTAGTGATAAAATTAACTTCAATATTAAATCTTGGCTTTAAGAAATTGGTTTTAATAAGATTTCAGATATAAGCTAAATATTAAATTTGGAAACCAAGACTTAAGGTAAAAATATTTTTGTTGCCAAATATTTAACTTTTAAATGCAGATTCATGGTTTTAATTAAGTATACACATTACATCTTAAGTAGTAGTTTTAGAAAATGGTTGCTGCTGTTTTGTCCTTTTTCAGGTAGCTCTGCATTAGTTTGATTTACACTCATTATTATTAGGCTATTTTTTTCCGATTTACACCTTTTTCAGGTTGAGTTTCCTTTTTATACTTTCTTTTCTTTAATTCCACTTATTGCTTGTGCTTAAATATTGTACACTGGGTAACATGGACAAAGAAACTGATCTGTGGAGAACAAGCTGTCTGTATTCCAGTTTTAAATGTAAATATAGAAATATAATTGGTAAATGGTTCATATAAATATTATACATACATGTAAATGGTAAATGTAAATAAATCTTAAATGTAGAAACGAAATATTTTTAAAGTGCTGTCTTTTGTAACACCCCTTAATTGTAAGGTCAGTTTTTTTATTGAGGAGGGAAGTCTCAACCACATAATCACCGTTAACAGAAGCTGAATCAACTGCCTCAAAATGGCTAGCCCAGGCAATATTTTCCAAACATTTACTTTCTACATTTACATTTAAATTCAATTTTTACATTTTACACATTACAGAATGTGCAACATTTTATAAACAGCACCCCATACACACGAGCATACACATTTTCTGTATTGGCTCTTTTTTTTCCTTATAGAAATATTGTTGGTTCTTATTCGTTGACTTTTTTATGGAATTAGATATGGTGATGAATTTATTTTCCTTTATTGAGTGAAGCTGGTTATTTGTTTATTTCCATATTGGAGCCTTTAAAATACATCTTAAGCAAACATGCACAACAAAGACAAACAAATAATGTGTAGTAAACATGCACAACAGAGGCGGATCCTTTTCAGGATTCTGTGCCATCTGCTGCCCTTAATTGAGTAGCAATCATAATTAAGTAGCGTTTGCTTCCATTCAGCCAGCGGAGTACTGTGTACTGAGGCCTGGGCACTGATTGGGTGACTTTGGCATGTGTAGCCTATAGGCTACATCAGACTGTATGAAACAAATATGTACAATTGAGCAAAACTTTAAAATAAACAGTTCTGAGATAGAACTATACTTAGATTAATACTAGATATTATGCACTTTAAATACTTAAGCAAATTACTTTGTGTCATAACTTTGTCGGTTTTTTTCTGTGCAAATATGACTCAAATTTTTAAGAAGACAAAATGGCTACTGTAACTGTGGACATACATGTGTTATACAGACCACTGTTCATGCAAGTTATACGCACAGTCTATACTTTTGGGAAAATGTAACATTTGTGTTATCCTTCTATTTTTTCTTCGTCTCTCTGTTGACTCGATCTCATTAAGCAGACTCACTGTGGGACGGCGATTAAATCGGCTAATCCCAAAGGCCATTTACGCAATCCAGATTTAAAGGCTGGTACAGTGGACAAATCTGCATGTTGCTTTCTCGTGAAACGAACTAGATGAAGTCTTTAGCCGTTTGACTTGAACGTCAGCGAATGATTTTATTATTTTTCGATATTCGTGGGTTTTAATATTAATTTGAAGAATTCTTGCGGAATTTCAGCTGTGCGATTTGTTCAATTTTATTCGAGTGATTAACATTATGAACAGATAATATCAGAAATATATTCTTTATGAGTGGGAAGTTCACAAGTCCTGGTACGAACAGGTAGTTTGAAGATTGCTGACGGTCTACGGTTTTTATTTATTTATTTATTTATTTATTTTATTTTGCGATCCAGGAGAAATTTACATCAGAAAAGCTGGCGCAAGAACACGTCAGAGTCGGCTCGATGTTTTAGACACACCTGTCGTAATACTACCATGGAGAATTCGACAGAAATAGTGTTTGTTCTACAAGGACTGAATGACACGAAGTCAAACAAACGCGCAGTCTTTGTCGTCACCCTTCTCGTTTACCTTTTAACGATTTTATTTAACCTGACTTTGATTGTGACGATTGTTTTAGATCGAATGCTCCATCAGCCCATGTTTATATTTTTGTGCAACTTATGTTTAAATGGGATATTTGGTGTCTCTTCATTTTACCCGAAAATATTGGTTAACCTTTTTTCTGACGTCAGTGTTATTCAGTATAGAGATTGTCTCGCTCAAATGTTTGGAATATACAACTACGTCTTCTGCTTAATCACTACGATATCAGTGATGGCTTATGACAGGTATGTCGCCATATGCAAGCCGCTCCATTACCACTCCATCATCACGCCTCGGAAGGTGGTGCAATTGTTGATTTTTACGTGGCTGTCTTCCATCACTGAATCAGTTTTTGTGGTGGGCCTGGTAGCCAGGCTACCCATCTGCAAACTCGACCTCGAAAAGCTTTACTGCTCAGCATGGGCAGTGGTAAAGTTGTCATGTGTGGATGGCATTGTAAACAACATATCCGGGTCAATTCTCATGATTTTTCACTTTTCAGAAGCAATCGTGATCTTTGTTTCTTATGTTAATATCGTCAAAGTATCTGCGCGGTCGCCGGACGGATGGAATAAGTTCATGGAGACCTGTTTGCCACATTTAATCTCAATGGCCAATTTCGCAATCGCACTCATTTTTGACATCATGTTCGCTCGCTATGGATCCAACAGCAGCGCGGGGGCACTCAGTAATTTCATGTCCCTGGAGTACCTCGTTGTTCCACCTATCCTAAATCCCCTCATCTATGGACTGAAAATGAACCAGATTCGCCGGAGAATTTTTAGAACTTGCAGCCGGACAACAGATGCTTTAAAGTGAATATCGCTTTAACATTCCTCTCCACGCTGGAAAATATTTTTTTCTGTGAAATATGTGCTTGATTGAATTTTACATTTGGAGCTGATGTTTTTCGGTGTTTTAATTGTTTTTCGCCAAGTCGTATCGCTTACAACTTTGACTCCTTGGTAAAATATTATATTTTTCTAGGTGTTCTGATTTTGTTTGCAGATCCTGGTATAACTAACATTGATTCTCTCGTACCCATACAGGTATGTACAGCTGTGTACCTGGCAGACAGTCACCATCACAAGTTTAGTGCCGGTGTTTGCACAACAAAACTGCAACATGATATTTCCACCCCTTTACATAAGACCAACACGAGAAAGATAGATTTCAAAATTATGGTTTATAAATAATTAACTGTGTTGTCGGTGGACAATGTAGGCTTAGACAAGTTCATTTATTTTTTACATTAAAATGACAAAATTCCTTCTTTACAGGACTCATTAGAAATCAAATTATTCATGAAAATAAAAGAATGTTGACGTTATTGCAAACAAAAAAAAATAAAATAAACATTTTGGGAAGAAAATTATGACCAGCTTCACCCTCCTCCCACATTGCTTTTCCATAAGCATCATGTACCACACAAATGCTGATCAAACGGTACAGATAAAATATCAATAGTCCACAGAACAAATCATTGACTCAATACTAAAAATAGCAGATGAAAGAACACAATTTAAGAGTTACAGAAAGTACAACAAAAGAACAGCATACCACATAATGGAAATAATTCTGCAAGGAACATTCATCGGATTTGTCTAATAACACACCATGACAACGCACACTGTTGTCGCAACAGTAAATGTCAATGCACCCATGCTATCTGAAATGATTTGAAAGATCTGGTATTCAGATCATTTCACATTACATGGGTGGACTAACATTTATTTTCAGTTTATAAGACAGTGCAGTCAGTATCTCAACTAAAACACATTTTCAAAGAACTGTACGGTTCAATTTAGACTGTTCCTGGACTTTAATTCCTGATCATTCCATTGGCTGCTCACCTATGGAGTTTGGGAAGATCAAAGGGCTGTAAACGCAACTGAAAGTACAATTGCCCCAAGGTCTGGAGATTGCCCTGGGACACTCCCGTGACCTTTTTACCCCACCAACACTTGTGGCTTTCAGGAATGAGGATGAACAGATGACCGGGACATTGTCTGTTTTCATATCATGTGGGGATAATATGATAAATTTGGTGGACTGTTGGCACAGTGGGTAAGGAACTGCGCTTGTAACCGAAAGGTCGTAGGTTCGATTCCCGGGTAAGGACACTGCCGTTGTACCCTTGAGCAAGGTACTTAACCTGCATTGCTTCAGTATATATCCTGCTGTATAAATGGATACAATGTAAAGTGCTATGTAAAAAGTTGTGTAAGTCGCTCTGGATAAGAGCGTCTGCTAAATGCCTGTAATGTAATGTACTGTATGTTATACATAGACAGGCACACTGAGCTGTAATGAGCTGGTATAGGCTGGTTTTTCCCAAGGAGCGTGAATTCAGATAAACTTTTTGCCATTTTGTTTTCTTTTACCTGTTTCAATATCAATCCAACACATAGACAAAGCACAATGTACAATTATGACCACATAAAAAGGAAAAATGCCGCAACACATTTTTTCATCTGCATTTGGGAATGTGAGATACCAGTGCATATAACAAAACCCCAATGAGAAGCCATAATGTAGTGCGTTGTAATATGGTTCAATAGTACAGGGTGCTTAAATACACTAAGCAAACATCGGGAACCTGAATGAACACTATAATTTTTTTTTTTAATGGCAAAGTGCAATCAATCACTGTAAAAAAAGGTTCTTGCTATTTTCATAAGTGATTTTCAATGCATTTCATTTTGGCAAAAACAATAACAAACCATTTTGCAAGTCATTACAATCTAATAATTAAATGTTAACACATAAAAATAGTGTTTTGTATACTGAAGAACATATATTGTTTAACTTAATATTAGTTAACATATTCATTTGACAGTTCAAACAATTACAACAAGTAAAAATGTAACATTTTATTTTGTTCCATGCTCCACAATAACATCTAAAGATCCTTAGAACATTAAGGCCTATTTATGTTGGGCACTACTATAGTTAAAAAAAAAAAAAAAAGGCCACCAAAGACACCGCAATCTTTACTACAGGGCTCATGGAACCAGTCGCAGCAAATAATTCAGGGAAACAAGCCCTCCATCAATAAGTATTATGATGAGTAATTAACTATTACCAACTTTTTTTAATAGATTAGACACAAATATCATTATCTTCTATTCTACAGACTAGTCTTTAAAGCCAGGACAAGCTAATAAGCAGGGGATTATGATTTAGGCTGCATGGCTCATCTTGCTAAATTCGTGACCCCTGACCTAAAAATGACTCGACAGCAATATGAAAAGTATTAGATTTGCACACGCTATATTACTACATATATATGCAAGTACTGTGGCTCCCTAATGGAAAATGTTATAATTTTCCTCCATTAGAATAGCCTTTGACACCACCCTACATTGCCAGAAACATGTTGTCTCACACTTTTCTTGACTGTGTTAGAAAATGTGAAACATATTGAAAATGACTGAATTAAAAAATTCTAAAAATAATATTGACCACTTTTTTAAATCTATTTTGTTTCACAGATATCTCATGTGCACATTTACATCATAATTAGGAAGAGTGTATTTTTCAGGACAGATTTAGAACCTTAATATTAATTCAAGCAAAATCTTACGTCATTGACCTTACCATGTATTTTGCTGGATGACCTTCTAATATGAAGCTTGCTCTGACTCCCATTATGACATCACATCCATGAAATCATGTGAATTTGATCATGTGGTTTCTCTGCAGGAACTTTGTAACAGTTATTTTGACCTGCTCTTGACAGGGCAGGAAAAAAACAAGCCAGAGCTTAGTGGTCCCACATGACCGGGTTATTGGTTGAGTGTTTTCTGTACTATCATGATCAGCTTATCGCTTATTTGCTTACAGCGCTGTGCCCTTAAAGACACCACTTAGGAAATGCATGCAACTTTATACCACTGATCCAGTCCAGGGGTGTTCCCTATTAATGCTGGCATAGTAGGCTTGGTGATCTTTTGTCTGTTTTGTTTGTTTCCAATTAACACCTTTTTCAGGTTGAGTTTCCTTTTTATACTTTCTTTTCTTTAATTCCACTTATTGCATGTGCATACATATTATACGCTGGGTAATATGGACAAAGCAACTGATCTGGGGTGGGCAAGCTGTCTGCATTCCTGTTTTACATGTTAATATAGAAATATAAATGTTAAATATAAATGTAAATATAACTGTTAATTGTGCAAACTAAATATTTGGAAAATGTTGTCAAATAGTGACACCCCTTATGTATAAGGTCAGTTTTTTATGGAGGAGGGCAGTTTGAACCGCACCCACATAATCACTGATAGCAGAAGCTGAATCAGCTGCTTCAAGGCAGTATTTTCCAAACATTTACTATCTACATTTAGCATTTATATTCAACTTTTACATTTGACATTTGCAGTTATATTTAACATGTATTACATTTAACATACACTCACCGGCCACTTCATTAGGTGACAGGAGTGCCACCCGGTGTGGTCTTCTGCTGCTGTAGCCCATCTGCTTCGAGGTTTGACGTGGTGTGTGTTCAGAGATGCTCTTCTGTATACCTTGGTTGTAACAAGTGGTTATTTGAGTTACTGTTGCCTTTCTATCAGCTCAAACCAGTCTGGCCATTCTCCTCTGACCTCTGCCATCAACAAGGCATTTTTGCCAAGAGAACTGCCGCTTACTGGATATTTTCTCTTTTTGGACCATTCTCTGTAAACCCTAGAGATGGTTGTGCATGAAAATCCCAGTAGATCAGAAGTTCCTGAAATATGTAAACCAGCCCGTCTGGCACCAACACCTTTCTTCCCCATTCTGATGCTTGGTTTGAACTTCAGCAGATCGTCTTGACCATGTCTACATGCCTAAATGCATTGATTTGCTGCCACGTGATTGGCTGATTAGATATTTGCATTAACGGGTGCAGTTTGCAGTTGAACAGGTATACCTAATGAAGTGGCCGGTGAGTGTATATATATATTTATCTTTAATGAAAACATTACTCTTGGAAAAGCAGTTAAAATGGTTTAGACAAATTTCTCTCTAAATGTTTTTTTAAAACATTATATATTTGAACATTGTAGTGCCTTTTCTTACATTTGGCCAATGTAAATGGCCAAAAATTGAGCAGGATTTCAAAATGTGCATGATTTTATAAACAGCACAACAAAGACAAACAAATAATGTGCAGTAAACATGCACAACAGAGGCTGATCCGTTCAACTACCACTCTCAATTAAGTAGCTCAATCCTACACTATATGGCCAAGAGTAAGTGACACCTGACACCCAACATCTCATTCAAAATTATGGCCATTAATATGGAGCTGGTCCACCCTTTGCTCCTATAAGGGGCGACATAGCTCAGGAGGTAAGAGCGGTTGACTGGCAGTCCAAGGGTTGCCGGTTCGATCCCCCGCCCTGGGCGTGTCAAAGTGTCCCTGAGCAAGACACCTAACCCCTAATTGCTCCCAATGATCTGATTGGTACCTTGCATGGAAGCCTTTCACCGTTGGTGTGTGAGTGTATGGGTGAATGTGAGGCATCAATTGTAAAGCGCTTTGGATAAAAGCGCTATATAAATGCAGTCCATTTACCATCTATAACAACTGCCACTCTTCTGAGAAGGCTTTATACTAGATGTTGTAGCATTGCTGCTGGGATTTACTTGCATTCAGTCAGAACAGCATTAGTGAGGTCGGGCACTTGATTGAGCAATAAGGCCTGGCTCGCTGTTGACTTTTCAAGTGATCCCAAAGGTGTTGGATGGGGTTGAGGTCAGGGCTCTGTGCAGGCTAGTCAAGTTCTTCCACACCGTTCTCGACAAAACCATTTCTATATGGACTTTGCTGTGTGTCCAGGGGCATTGTCATGCTGAAACGGGAAAGGGCCCTCCTCAAACTGTTGGGGAAGCACAGATACTTCTTGTCATAGAGTGTATCTTGATCTGACATATAAGTATAAGCACTAGAGGGGCAGACTGCAAGTGTTTTTTTGTATGCAAATAAGACTCATATTTTTTAAGAAGATAGGTCGTCTTATGTAATTCTGAACATATAAGTGTTATACAGACCACTGTTTGTGCAAGTTATATGCACAGTCTATACTTTTGGGACAATGTAACATTTGTATTATCCTTCTATTTTTCTTGGTCTCTCTATTGACTTGACCTCATTAAGCAGACTCACTGTGGGACCGTGATCAAACCGGCGAATCCCAATGGCCATGTACACAATCCAGATATAAACTCTGTTTTCTCAAGAAAAAAACTAGATGAAGACTCCAGCCGTTTGTCTTGAACATCAGCAAGTGATTTTTCGATATTCGAAGATTTTTATGTTAATTTGAAGAATTATTTTAGGATTTCAACGATTCAGTTCGTCCCATTTTATTCAAATGATAACCACTGTGCAAAGGTAATATCAGAGATAGATGGCTTAGGAGTGGGAAGTTTACAAGCCCTACAAATAGGTAGTTTGAAGATTGCTGACGGTGTGTCCTTTTTTGCGGTACAGGAAAAATTAACACCAGAAAAACTGGCGCAAGAACATCACAGAGTCTCCCCGGAGTTTTACACATCTCCGTTGTAATATGGAGAATTCTACTGAAATTGTGTTTTTTCTACAAGGACTGAATGACACGAAGTCAAACAAATACACATACTTTGTCATCACTCTTCTCGTTTACCTTTTTACTATTTTAGTAAACGTGACTTTGATTGTGACTATTATTTTAAACAGAATGCTCCATGAGCCCATGTTTATATTTGTCTGCAACTTGTGTGTAAATGGGATATTTGGTGTCTCTACATTTTATCCGAAAATATTGGAGGACCTTTCATCAGATGTGAGTGTTATTTCGTATAAGGCTTGTCTCGCTCAAATGTTTGGAATATACAATTACGTCTTCTGTGAAATCACTACGTTGGCAGTGATGGCTTATGACAGGTATATTGCGATATGCAAGCCGCTCAATTACCATTCCATCATCACGCCTCGGAAGGTGGTGCAATTGTTGATTTTTACGTGGTTGTCTTCTATCATCGAATCAATTGTTGTGGTGGGCCTCGTAGCCAGACTATCTCTCTGTAGATTCAACATCGAAAAGCTTTACTGCACAGCCTGGGCAGTGGTAAAGCTGGCATGTGTGGATACCATTGTGAACAATATATACGGGTCAATACTCATGGTTTGTCACGTATCCGAAGCACTGGTGATCTTTGTTTCCTATGTTAATATCGTCAAAGTATCTGTGCGATCGCCGGAAGACCGGAGTAAATTCATGCAGACCTGTTTGCCACATTTAATCTCATTGGCTAACTTCTCAGTCGCAGTCGTTTTTGACATCATGTACGCTCGCTATGGTTCCTACACCAGCCTGCACGCTCTCCGCAACTTCATGTCCCTGGAATACCTCCTTGTTCCACCGATACTGAATCCCCTCATTTATGGCCTGAAAATGAACCAGATCCGCCAGAGAATCTTTAGAATTTGCAGCCGGAAAAGAGATGCTCTAAAGTGAATATCGTTTTTACCATCCTCACCATGTTGAAAAAGACTATTATATGTGTTGAATTTAGATCATTTTGCGACATTTTAAGGGTGAAAATGTCCTTTTTCCCAATATACGGGCAGATAGCCTACAACAACTGCATCTGCTCACGTAGAAAGTTTGGAGTGGGATTATTTGAAAACGCTGCAGGAATATTTCACTCCTTTCACATCAAAGGTACTTCAGGACCTGATCTCTCAAATGCAAGTGACAGAATTGTGAGACAAAGTTAATTCTGAAAAAGTATGACTAGTTAAGCCAGTTCTCCGTTGTTACCTGCCATTGGTTTAGACATGCTTCTTTTAGTTGAGAGTTAAGGTATGCAGGTACATTTATTGGCCCCTGGTTTTGGCGGACTAATTTATATTCGTATTTCTAGTTTTAAACCCATTTCTATATTTTAATAGGTATAGCTGCTCTGGCGACGCGCGGTTGCAGATGCTAATTACGCGTGTGTCAGGTGTTGAACGCGTATCTGTGTCCTGTTTTTTTTCACCAAAGTATTTATCATCTGATTCTCCATACGTATATTTGTGGTGAGGTAATGGCCGCAAATTGCGCTTGCTTGTTGTACTACAGTTAAAACGGTAGAGTTTCGTACTTATATTTAAATTTTCGCAATGATGGCTACTGGGTGCCAAATGTCAAGTAAGACAAAACGTCTTTCCAGGTTCTGGATTCTCATAATTAGGGTAATTTTCTTCAAGATTTAGGCTAAATATGAATCTGTAGTCTCAGATTTAATGGACATGTTAAATAAACCTTTTAGTTTGTATTTTCTGATTTAATTATTACTATTTATTATTAAACCTTATTTATACAGAGTAGGTTGTCTGAGCATGCATGCTCTCCTACAGCAAGCCCCCCCCCCCCCCCCCCCCCCCCCCCTTTTAGTTTGTATTTTCTGATTTAATTATTACTATTTATTATTAAACCTTATTTATACAGAGTAGGTTGTCTGAGCATGCATGCTCTCCTACAGCAAGCCCCCCCGCCCCCCCCCCCCCCCCCCAAAGAAACCTAACCTATATACATGTCTTGATTGTCGGAGGAAACTGGAGTAAGGGGGATACCCACAATCTACATTTTCATAAATACATACGCAATATATGTGTGTGTGTGTGTGTGTATATATATATATATATATACCTTGTACGTCTGTTTCAGAAACAAATATTCAGTAAAATATCAGTATTTAAATCTTAAACCTTGGTTTAAAAATAAATATTTATTTTTGGAAAATTTACATGTAGCTCGTATTTTAAATCTTTGATTTCCAAAACAAAGATTTAAGATTTAAGTTACTTTTTCCACAAACTGTGTTTATAAGTTAAATATTTTGCAAAAAAAATTATATCTTAAAACCTGGTGTTCCACTATTTAGCTTAATTAATTATCTTAATTTTTGGCTTTTATTGAAGAAAATATTTAAAATTTAACATACTATTCATTTAGTCACAAATATTGGTTTAAAATGTAAATATTTAACCAAAAAATTATTATCTTAAATCTTCTCTTCCAAAATAAATATGTAGCTTAAATTTTAAATATTGCCTTTAATAGAAACCAAGCTTCATGATATCAGCTACATATTTCTTTTGGAAGAGAAAATTTAAGATATATATATTAAGATAAATATTTATTTTGGTTAAATATTGACATTTTTAACCAATATTTGTGATTAAATAAATATTATGTTAAATTTTTAAATTTGTTAAATATTTTCTTAAAATAAACATTAACTTAGTTTTTATTAATCACAAGTCTTAGTTAAAAATGTTCATGTTTAGCCAAAATAAATATTTATTTGTAACATACATCAGGGCTGCCAAACGCTGTTTCAGGAGATCTACCATTCTGTAGATTTTCACTCAAACCCTTACAAAGCACACATTCAACAGCCAGAGATCTCGTTGAGTTGTTATTTTGAATCCGGTGTGCCAAATTTGGATTGAAATGAAAACCTACGGGACAGTAGATGTCTACAAACTGGGTTGGACAGCCCTGTCTAAAATCCTCTGTTCCAAATGAAATATTTTTCTCTTAAATCTCAGTTTATAAATGAAACATTTAGCTAAATCTAAATCATTTGTTAAATCTTTTGAAATATATACTAATTAGCCTTTTGGTTACTGACATCCAGAGGGAGGAGGAAAAATGGCTGGTTTAGTGATGGGGTATATGAGGGTCTTCTAGCCAAGGTGTGAAACTTCACATTACAAGGACTATAATTCCTGTTTGGCACAGATTATTTATATGTACACAGATAATGTCTGTTATACATACAGTAACATGTCTGATGTGACTGATCATGTGGCTATATAGTATCTGTGAATGCCACTTGAGGTTACCTACCAGGCATCTAACTACTGCAGCTAACATATTGATTTCCACTTGCCAAATATAATCCACATCCACAAGAAATATGGTCAACAGACATGCTTGGGATACGTTTTGGCTACGTTTTTCTTCCACACAATTCTCGACAAAATCATTTCTATATGGACCATGTTGTGTGCCCGAGGGCATTGTCATGCTGAAACAGGAAAGGGCCTTCCCTACACCTGTTGGAGAAGCACAGAAACATCTAGAATGTCATTGTATACTGTAGCATAAAGATTTGCCTTTACTGAAACGAAGGGGCCTAGCCCAAACCATGAAAAACAGCCCCAGACCAAGGGATATCAAAATACTTTTGGGCATATAGTGTACTATAAATCCACATGTTTAGTCACATTAGAAATGTTACATGACTATAACAGATTACCTCTGAGTGCATTTAAATAGTCTGTGCCAAGTAGGAATTAATAGTCCTTCTGCAGATCAGTTTGTGTGCCAGTCACAAAGGGCCGAGGCTAATTATATCTTGCAAAAGATTTAAGTAAAAGATTTTGATTTAGCTAAATATTTACTTTACACACAGAGATTTAAGATAACAAATATTTAATTTTGAACAGAGGATTTTAGATATAAAAAATATTTTAGCCAAATATTTACATTTTTAACTAAGATTTGAGATCAAATAAATATTGACTCAAAGATATAAGCTAAATATGTAATTGAGAACCCAAGATATAAGTACGTAAACGTTACTTTCAAAAAAAAAATTCAGCGCGTTCCCACCGTCGTGCCATTTCTCTCTGCTCCTTCGCTCAATTCTTGAAGCACGTCGTGGTGTATAACAAATGATCAAGAATGACCGAAAGTTGCGCGATTTAAAGTTTCTAAGTATAATTTTAATTGTGTGGGTGAGTATATAATTTCCCCATATGTCGCGGTAAAATACAGCTCGTTATCTGTGTGTTCGCTTTATACTCCCTTGTTACCTTATTTTTTTTAAGGCAATTTTCCTCTCCGTGTGAACAAATAAAGTTGTATTATTGTATTATTGTATTGTATTGTGTTGTATTTCACCAAGTGTGGCAATATTTCTGGACCGGACTGTGTGAAAGATTATCACAATACGCATACATGAATGGGCGCACGAACATGTTACAAACATTTTTTTAAAGCCAATTACCATGCAGAAATTAACATTAAACTGTTTCCTGCACTGTCGAATGCTTATTGATATCTCCAGCTCTTCAACGGTAGTTAACCCCTTTT
Organism: Anguilla anguilla; assembly: GCF_013347855.1. Taxonomy (NCBI): domain Eukaryota; kingdom Metazoa; phylum Chordata; class Actinopteri; order Anguilliformes; family Anguillidae; genus Anguilla; species Anguilla anguilla. The sequence continues at coordinate 41,530,521 of NC_049212.1, forward strand.
CTATCTTACAATATCTCGATCTTAACTGCAAAAGAACACGAAAAAAAAAATGAGCAGGAAAATCAAGCTGAAAGACTGGGCCTTCACAGGGCCGCGTGTCCTGCAGTTACACGTTTACACCACAGGGTGTCAGTAAGACACCACGGAAACAAGTTCTGCCCCCGCGTGCCAGTTTTACTAGGGCCGATGGTTCCCCCTTCACCCGGATAACAGTACAAAAAATGTAACCGAGGTCAATGCTCATCATTTATCTGCAGTCTAGAAAGAATCCAGCAGTGTATCAGGCCTGTACCTGACAACTCAGAAGGGTTTCTGGCTCAGGATTTATAGTGTAAAAAGCAAACCACTTAAGATATCCATGCAGAACGTACCATCTACAGTGCTGTGGGAAAAGTACTTGCTTGATTTCTTGTTCCTTTTTGGCACATTTTGAATCAGATGTATATTTTGATGATAACAGAATTTCTAGAATAGATCAAAGCTGATGTTATGCAGCAAATAACTAAAAAATTAATCTCTTCCATAATCTACACAATAAAATAATAATAATTTGTAAGCATGAGTAACTTGCCCTTTTTGTAAGCTGAAAACTTGTTTTTGTTTTGAATTAATGACAAGAGGTTTGTCTGTGGCCTGCTTAACAACGCGGGCCACAGGTTCGATTCTCGGGTAGGACACTGCAGTTGTACCTTTGAGCAAGGTACTTAACCTGCATTGCTTCAGTACATATCCTGCTGTATAAATGGATGCAATGTAAATGCTAGGTAAAAAGTTGTGTCGCTCTGGATAAGAGCATCTGCTGTAATGTAAAGTAATGTAATGCTCCAAAAAGAACTATCAACCAGAGCTAAAACAATATGCCCCAAAGAACCGCGGAAGAATATTTAAATTTCGCCTGATTAAGTAGATAAAAATCAATAAAGATGAGAGTACCTAATATATAATCATTGTTGGTTACCGTTGTTTAAGCGGAAAAATCCAGTCTGGGACGTCCCGTTATTGGAAAATAATGGACTTCAGGGATAGTAAGGGACAGAGGCTTCGCCTCGCTCTTGTTCAGTAAGTGAATTATATGACTTCAACACAGTCCTCCTGACCCAGTTACCTGATTTATAGAGAAAAATGAGCAAAACCACAGATTACTGTATGGTACTATTTGACAAAGGCTTTGAAAAACTGATAAAGGCTTTGAAGAATGAACTTACAAAATATCTGTATAGTTCAAAAAGAAAAGGTAATCCTGGAAAATTCATAGTCCATCCTACAAAGACTAGTTATAATTCCGGAGGACCTGTGCTGTTTTGCCAGGAGATTCTGGCACAATGCAAGCAGAGAGCTCTAGTCAGAAATACATAGTGAGAGAGAAATGCGTGTGTTAATTTCTGCCATTCATATGCTTTAATAGAGCCAGGGAAACAGTGTTTAACCGCAACAATGAAAATAAATAAGAAATTCTGTGCTACCTAACAACACCACAGAAGATTACCAAAACATATTTCCATAAATATTTTCAATAAACATAAAAAAACACACACAAAGGAAGTTAAAATAAATTTGAAAATAATGCAGTTCAACATATGAAAAGTAAACATTCATGGAACATATGCAGAAATATCCCTTTTTCTACAGTACTTAGTGATAACTATTCAAGGTTTTGTCCTCAGAGGGATGGCCGAATAAGATTGTTTTTGTCTGGCTCCAGAAATTCCTCAACCAGAGCCGCTGTTACCTTGTGCAGCTCCATCTCCAGACTAGAGATGTCACTGTGAATGGAGAAAAACTGAATCGGTAACAAATCCTTCAGTACGCCGGACAGAATTCATCAAGTTAAAGCAGCTGAAACATCCAACCGCCAAATCCAGTTGGCAGTTACAGTTGCTGAATGCACTAGTGCGAAAGGAATGAATAAAACAAAAGAATGGCACATTTTTGTGATGTTCACTAAGTAAGCCCTCAACAAGGCCGTCCGGCACTGAACTACCTGATGCACATCAAAGACACCTATATTACTTCAAAGCGTGACTGCTGAAGGGAAAAGAACTACAGATCCCAGCAGCCAACAGGCCTCCAACATTAAAGTTAAAGAGGATGTTCATCTCACAGCAACAGTGTGTGTGCCGCACCTTAAGGGTACACAGGGTCGAGAGCTGCTGGATGGCTCATCCATGCCACCACAGGGTGCTGTCTTAACTGAATGAGCCCTCAAACAGCCCTCGAAGGTCTACAGAGCGATGCTCGACGGGCGATGGTGACACCCAGGGTGAACGGGAGGGTTCAGTCACACGCTAGAAAAAATGCCACACTGTACGAAAGGTCTTCCTCCAGCTCCGCTCTCTGCGAGCTCAGCTGCAGTCTGCGGTGTGCAAAGAAGCAGCTGGCGACACCAAGCGTTCTGGAGGAGAACTGCGGATGTCCACGCTCTGCTGAATCAGCAGTGGGGCTCGAGCACGTACGCGATGCTGAATCAGCAGTGGGGCTCGAGCACGTACGCGGCTGCGATGGCGGACTGCTGGTCGTTCTAAACTGGGAACTGGACGTGCGCTGTACCCAAGGTGTGCACTGACCTCTCCCCCGGCAGGGTGCAGAGCTCTGTGTAGTATTTGATCTTGGGCTCAGTGCCGCTGGTCCTGAGCGTAGCCACCACGCCGTTAACGAAGGTGAAGGTGATCATCTGGCTGTTCTTTGTGACCGGCAGCACCTGTCAGGCAGAAAATCAGACCAGCCGTGCTCGTTCTTTCCCTCAGACAACCACACGGCTGTGCCTGTTTGTCCTTACATTCCCCTAGAGAACCACACGGCTGTGTCTGTTTATCTTACATTCCCCTAGAGAACCACTAGGCTGTGCCTGTTCGTCCTTACATTCCCCTAGAGAACCACAAGGCTGTGTCTGTCTGTTCTTACATTCACCTAGAGAACCACAAGGCTGTGCCTGTTTGTTCCTAAATTCCCCCAGATAACCACAAGGCTGTGCCTGTTTGTTCTTACATTCACCTAGAGAACCACAAGGCTGTGCCTGTTTGTTCCTAAATTCCCCCAGATAACCACAAGGCTGTGCCTGTTTGTCCTTACATTCCCCTAGAGAACCACAAGGCTGTGCCTGTTTGTTCTTACATTCCCCTAGAGAACCACAAGGCTGTGCCTGTTTATCTTACATTCCCCTAGAGAACCACTAGGCTGTGTCTGTTTGTTCTTACATTCCCCTAGAGAACCACAAGGCTGTGCCTGTTTGTCCTTCCATTCCCCTAGAGAACCACTAGGCTGTGTCTGTTTGTTCTTACATTCCCCTAGAGAACCACTAGGCTGTGTCTGTTTGTTCTTACATTCCCCTAGAGAACCACAAGGCTGTGCCTGTTTGTTCTTACATTCCCCTAGAGAACCACAAGGCTGTGCCTGTTTATCTTACATTCCCCTAGAGAACAACAAGGCTGTGCCTGTTTGTTCTTACATTCCCCTAGAGAACCACAAGGCTGTGTCTGTTTATCTTACATTCCCCTAGAGAACCACAAGGCTGTGTCTGTTTGTTCTTACATTCCCCTAGAGAACCACAAGGCTGTGCTTGTTTGTTCTTAAATTCCCCCAGATAACCACAAGGCTGTGCTTGTTTGTTCTTACATTCCCCTAGAGAACCACAAGGCTGTGCCTGTTTGTTCTTACATTCCCCTAGAGAACCACAAGGCTGTGTCTGTTTATCTTACATTCCCCCAGAGAACCACAAGGCTGTGTCTGTTTGTTCTTACGTTCCCCTAGAGAACCTCAAGGCCGTGTCTGTTTGTTCTTACATTCACATAGAGAACCACAAGGCTGTGCCTATTTGTTCCTAAATTCCCCCAGATAACCACAATGCTGTGCCTGGTTGTTTTTTAAATTCCCCTAGAGAACCACAAGGATGTGCCTGTTTGTTCTTACATTCCCCCAGATAACCACAAGGCTGTGTCTGTTTGTTCTTACATTCCCGTAGAGAACCACTAGGCTGTGTCTGTTTGTTCTTACATTCCCCTAGAGAACCACAAGGCTGTGTCTGTTTGTTCTTACATTCCCCTAGAGAACCACAAGGCTGTGCTTGTTTGTTCTTAAATTCCCCCAGATAACCACAAGGCTGTGCTTGTTTGTTCTTACATTCCCCTAGAGAACCACAAGGCTGTGCCTGTTTGTTCTTACATTCCCCTAGAGAACCACAAGGCTGTGTCTGTTTATCTTACATTCCCCCAGAGAACCACAAGGCTGTGTCTGTTTGTTCTTACGTTCCCCTAGAGAACCTCAAGGCCGTGTCTGTTTGTTCTTACATTCACATAGAGAACCACAAGGCTGTGCCTATTTGTTCCTAAATTCCCCCAGATAACCACAATGCTGTGCCTGGTTGTTTTTTAAATTCCCCTAGAGAACCACAAGGATGTGCCTGTTTGTTCTTACATTCCCCCAGATAACCACAAGGCTGTGCCTGTTTGTTCTTACATTCCCCCAGATAACCACAAGGCTGTGCCTGTTAGTTCTTATATTCCCCTAGAGAACCCCAAGGCTGTGCCTGTTTATTTTTTTAATTCCCCTAGACAACCCCAAGGCTGTGCCTGTTTGTTCTTACATTCCCCTAGAGAACCACAAGGCTGTGCCTGTTTGTTCTTACATTCCCCTAGACAACCCCAAGGCTGTGCCTGTTTGTTTTTTAAATTACCCTAGAGAACCACAAGGCTGTGTCTGTTTGTTCTTACATTCCCCTAGAGAACCACAAGGCTGTGCCTGTTTGTTCCTAAATTCCCCCAGATAACCACAAGGCTGTGCCTGGGTGTTATTTAAATTCCCCTAAAGAACCACAAGGATGTGCCTGTTTGCTTTTTAATTCCCCTAGAGAACCACAAGGCCATGCCTGTTTGTTTTTTAATTCCCCCACAAGGCTGTGCCTGTTTGTTCTTACATTCCTCTAGAGAACCACAAGGATGTGCCTGTTTGCTTTTTAATTCCCCTAGAGAACCACAAGGCTGTGCTGGTTTTTGTTTTCACTTTAAAATCAGCAAGCATTTCAGACCCAGAGAATCCAAATAACTGCTTTAAGCTGATGAACTAGGCGCTGACTGACAGAAAACAGCGCCCCCTACAGGAAAGAACAGTGGAATGTCAGTCTCAGCTGTCTACCTGAAAGCACTCTTTTCATAGGCTGACTAATAAGATTTTATGGTGGAAAAACCCAATAGTTCTGCACAGCAGACTCAGGTCAAATACAGACTCTTACGCAATTATGCATCTCATCAAAGCTGAGAAACAAAATGGTCGAAACGGGCAGGCAGCACATGCTAAAACACTCATAAGACGTTCCTGAATCGTTTGCTTGGCAGAGCTGAGCAGGTGTTGCGCAGGTTTTTTGCTGTTACAGGTACGGCCAGGTGAAACGCACTTACGCATTTTTTATCGGGTTGGCTGCTGTCGTATCCCGTGGTAACGTCTCTGACGTGCGCGACGCAGTGACCTCCGCACGACCTTGGGTAGGTGTCGTCTCCCTGGAGGCAGCGCAGCCGGGTGAATATCCTCTTCACGGTGGCCGGGTCGCGGCAGACGAAGTAGGACGTGGTGGAAACGTGCCAACCGTAACTGAAAGGTAGCCGCAGAGGAGTAGGAGTAGTTGGAGTAGTAGGAGTTTATTTCGGTCCTTATTAACAATAAGCAGCAGAGCAGCGTACCATCAGTGTGTGTCTCACACACAGACAGACACACACATGCACACAGGTGCCCAGTGCACAAACACACAGACACATGCACACAGGTGCACACACACACTCGCATACAGGTGCACAAACACACACACACGCACACAGGTGCACAAACATACACACACACACGCACACAGGTGCACAAACACACAGACACACACACACAGGTGCACAAACACACAGACACACACACACACAGGTGCACAGTGCACAAACACATGCACACATTCACACAGTGCACAAACACACGTATACACACGCACAGTGCAAGTTTGAGCACCTGAGAAAGAAGAACAGAAAGCAGCTCACATGTGAAAGATGTTGGCCAGCTGCTGGGTCAGGGTGAGGTTCTGGCTGTGGAGATAGGTCGCCATCTCCGCCAGCACCACCGCCGCGCTCACCCCGTCCTTATCTGGAACCACGCTGCCACACATGAACCCTGCACATTCCACCCACATACACAGACACAAACACACTGTTTACACACTGCTCTTCTGGAACATTCCACCCACATACACAGACACAAACACACTGCTCACACGCTGCTCTTCTGGAACATTCTACCCACATACACAGACACAAACACACTGCTCACACGCTGCTCTTCTGGAACATTCTACCCACATACACAGACACAAACACACTGCTCACACACTGCCTTTCTGCACAGCTCCTTGACCCAACAGCACCCCGTTCAGCAGTGCCAGTCACTTTGACTCTATCAGGTTTACGTACCGATGGACTCCTCAAAGGCGAAAAGCACCTCCTTCCCCGCTTTCCTCAGCTCGTCAACTCTCCTCCCGATCCATTTGAAACCTGGCAAAGTTTCCTGCAGGCACAGAGGAATCAGCCCTGTGGCCTAAAGGGTTGCGGGTTCGATTCCTAGGTGGGACACTGCCTTGTGACTTGTACCTAACCTAAGCGGCCTCAGCAACCACCCTGCTGTATAAATGGACTGTTTGTGAAACTGTGGAAACCGTTCTGATAAGAGCATCTGGCTCAATGGCTGAAATATAAATTGAACTGTAAGCGCTGAAGTGTGAATAAATATTACATGAGGAATGCCATGATGTAATCTCTGCCCACATGAATGAACAGGCTCAGGAGTAGATCGACTAAAGGATAGTGCTTCCTCTGTGACCACAAAACTGCAGAGCTGCACACAGCCCGGCACAGTGGGCCTCTGGACTTAATCCACATTGATGTTTCCGTTTACACATGGACTACTCAGTGTTTCTCAATCACGGCACTACAGAACCGGACTTATATCTACTGCAGAAACGGACCGCACTGAAAATGAACTAAAACCACAAAACATTATCAACATACCGGCACACTTCACAACATATGGGCAAATATACAGATTACTGCCACTTTCAGACACTGCATCTATTTTAGGAAACGTACTGCTATCATATATATTTCACAGTGTATTTTTTTTTTTTTGAAGGCGCATGTATTCGCGGTGTGCGGAGGCATGTTCCACCCCCACCTCAAAGTGAAAGCCGTGCGCGCGGGCGAAGGCCTGGAGGATTTTGGAGGAGACGGTGGTGGCCAGCATGCAGACCCGCGCTGCGTCCCCCGGGTTCGAGTGAGCCTCCTTCCAGGTGAACAGCATCCACCAGCCCAGCAGGGCGCCCAGCTCGTTGCCCGTGAACACCTTCCACCGGCTGCGTGGCGAGAAGGCTGGGATTCAGGCACACGTCACTCCTATTACAGGTCATTAAGCCTACATAACTGCGCCTCAGACATGGCATAACACCTGTCACAGCAGTGTATTACATATGTATGTGTGTATGCAAGTATGTATGTTTATATGTGTACTTGTATGTATGCAGGTATGCATGCATGCATGCCTGCCTGTATGTATGTTTATAAGTATGCATGCATGTAGGTATGCATGTATGAATGCATGTTTATATGTACTGTGTGCATGCATGTAGGTATGCATGTATGAATGCATGCCTGTATGTATGTTTATATGTACTGTATGCATGCATGCATGTATTAATGTATACATGTACGTATGTATGTATGCATTTATGTGGATGATTCGTCGTACTTGTTGCTCAGCTCTGCTGCAGCCAAGCGGTCAGCGTCAGGGTCGGTCGCCAGGACGACTGTGGCCCCCTCTCGCTCAGCCAGCCGAAGAGAGAGCTCCTGCAAGCACAGCAACATTAGAGGAGAAAAGCTGGACACTTCACCCTCTACACCACCCATCTGTTTATTACGCCTCCTAACTACCATCTTCTGTCTTAAAAAAATAATCCTCCCCGTCTGAATGGCTAATTGTATGTATATCTGCACTTACTGCTGCAAACACCACTCCCTGGGGGTCACTAGTGTCCAATGAGACACTGTCATCCCAGCTGACTGAAAGCCTGCCTTCCCCTGGGCCATCCAATCAGGAGTCACCATGTGGGACTGCTGGCCACAGTCGGCACTGGATTGGTCCACAGCCATGCCCATCCTTTCACTAGATCAGTACCTGAACAGGATGAGCCAGCCGGCCCCCTTTTTATTTTATTTTGCTGGTGCTTTGGAAAACATGGACTGGAGCAGACCTGGGTCAGATAGCCCCTTAAACACCAGTCAAATTCCTGCACATTACTGGCAAACAAAAAATATACATCTACTTTGACAAATCATGACAGACTGTTCTTTCATATGATGGGATGTTTTGAGAACATGTTTAAAATGAAACCAGCAGACACCACGCCCTCGTACCAGGACGGGCTCTCCCTCCTCCGGGTTGGGGCAGGTGACCGTGGGAAACTCCGGATCCGGATCTTTCTGCTCCGGTACAGGGATGGGAGGGGAGAGGCCGAATGCCCGGAAGGCCTGCTGGACGAAGCTGTGCCCGACTCCGTGGAAGGAAGAGTGGACGAACTTCAGCTTCGACTCCGCGTTCAGCTCTCTGAACAAACGTGCAAACAAACAAACAAACATCGTTCAAATGACACTTAAATCCTCACCAATGAGGAACACACACGCCCGCTGTCTCAGATGCACAGCCACACACACAGCCTGAACCACACGCAGTACAGCCGCACACAGTCTGAACTCTACAGTACAGCCGTGTGCACGGTCTTATTTGAGAAATGGCGGAATGACCTGTGGAAGCAGAGGGACTTCAGCTCCTCCATGTAGCAGCTGCAGATGCGCTGGGTGGGGTCGACGCACAGGGGGCTGCTGTCCGCCAGGCCGCGGTCCCAGGACCCCGCCCAGGGCTCCACGCTCTCCTCGATGCAGCGCAGGACCTCCTTATCGTGGGGCGAGGCGATCTGTGCACCGTTCTCCCAGTACACCTGCGAGGGGAAGAGTCAGCGCCAGCTCTTCTAAAGCCACCTGAGAAAAAACGCAGCTGTACTGTCAGCCATTTTTTTTTTTTTTTTTTTTTAAAGCAATCCTGTCCTCCAGGTCAGAGGAGAGAACCTGAGGAACAGGAAGTGAGATCGCAGAGCACCTCAGGAACAGGAAGTGAGAGGGCAGAGCACCTCAGGAACAGGAAGTGAGAGGGCAGAGCACCTCAGCAACAGGAGGTGAGAGGGCGGAGCACCTTGTATCCGTTGTCCTCTTTGGGGTTATGAGAAGCTGTGATCATCACCCCCGCTGCGGCTCCCAGCTTCTTCACTGCGAATGGCTTTGGTGGGGTAAGCACAAAATAAACACGTTACTGAACACAGTCGATGGCCCGCATTCCCCTACCCTCTGAACACCTCTGCCATGTTATTAGCAGCCTTGCGATTACAGCGAGCAGTGTTTGCTGCTGTATCATGAAATCATATGATATCATGATACAGCATGCTGTATCATATGGTAATCATGGAAAACTGATTATCATGAGAGAAAACTGGGTCTTGTCTTATTTTTCCATCAAATTGTTTAGTTTTTTTGTATAAGAACAGAACAGAATAACTTGTATTTTTCCCCAGGGGCAAACGCAGTGGATGAGGACACATTTACCACAAAGGGTGTTGGGACGTAGGTAGAAAATAGATAGACAGGAACCCCTCTGCCAAGCATAACTGCAGCAGTCAACCTTGCAAGTCTGTGTAAAGGGGAAAAAAACAGGTCTTTAACACAGCCGTCCTGTAAAGAGTAAAATAAAGTACATCAGAATGGTCACACATAATGAATTACCGCTCACTGCTACAGCCACTGGCTTCCTGCCCACGGGTGTCGTAGCCAATCACAAGGCCTCTGCCATGCAGGTCAGGGAATGCGATCGCGCAGTACTTGTACAAGCCCTGTAGTATGAGAAGAACAGCGATCACAACACCAAACGTTTGTTTGAATGACCAGTGTTGATTGGATAATGATGAGGTTGTTGGTTGGCTGACCAGTGTTGATTGGATAATTGTGAGGTCTTTGACTGACTGACCTGTGTTGATTGGATAATGGTGATGTCGTTGGTTGGCTAACCTGTGTTGACTGGATAATGGTGAGGTCATTGGTGGACTGACCTGTGTTGATTGGATAATGGTGAGGTCATTGACTGACTGACCTGTGTTGATTGGATAATGGTGAGGTCGTTGACTGACTGACCTGTGTTGATTGGATAATGGTGATGTCGTTGGTTGGCTAACCTGTGTTGACTGGATAATGGTGAGGTCATTGGTGGACTGACCTGTGTGGATTGGATAATGGTGAGGTCGTTGGTGGACTGACCTGTGTTGATTGGATAATGGTGAGGTCGTTGACTGACTGACCTGTGTTGATTGGATAATGGTGAGGTCGCTGACTGACTGACCTGTGTTGATTGGATAATGGTGAGGTCATTGGTGGACTGACCTGTGTTGATTGGATAATGGTGAGGTCGATGACTGACTGACCTGTGTTGATTGGACAATGGTGAGGTCATTGGTGGACTGACCTGTGTTGATTGGATAATGGTGAGGTCATTGATGAGGGCAAAGCCAGCCCCCATGGGCGCTCTCAGCCCGGCCGTCCCGAAGCTCATTCTGGAGCACAGCCTGCTCCTCAGCTCGTCCACACAGCCGTCCCGCAGCAGGGCCTCCACCTGCGCTCGCGTGTGCGGGTTCTGGGCCAATCAAAAACAAGAACTCAACACAGGCGGGGTTCTGGACCAATCAAAAACAAGAACTCAACACAGGCTGTCCTGGAGTGGACAGACAGCAGGCCCTGATGTGGAACATCACAGGGTAGTTCACTTCCTGGGCTTCTCACTGTTTCATTGGTGCAGGTTTGTGTTCAGTTGACCCAGACAGTTTTTGTGTGTGATGAAGAATATTTTAGTATTTTAGAAATTCACAGAAGTTTCTGAAGGCGTGCCAACTAAATTATTGCTGGTACAGGGGTATTATTTTGTGGTTTAGAGCAAGACAATGCAGTTCAAGTAACTCCAAAAAACTTGTACGGTGATATTATGCCTATTTGTATGTGTGTTTATTAACTGACTTTTTCAAATTTTCTTTTAATCCTATTTTCAGTTGGAACTATTTCCTACACGCTATAGCACAGTGATTCCCAAACTTTTTTTAGTCAGGTTGTTAAATTATACAAGTCACTTTGGAGTTACTCATAGTGTCATTTTATTAACCTGCTTACTCCTGAAAGTTTCATACTTATTCAGTGTAATTCATGCTGTTTACATTGCAGGGTTCAATGCTGGGCCGTCTTTTGTGCATATAAACTTCCCTGAAGGTGGTCCAGACGCCACTTTTCACTGTTATGCTGATGACAGGGTTATGAACTGTTGTGCTTCCACCCTGAATAAGGTTTTTGAAAAACATGTTCACAAACAGCAGAGCACATTGTGAAAGCAGAGTATCAGCATATCACTTTGCAAGGCAAATCAATTGAGCCTGTAACTAACTGTAAATATTTTCTCACGTGCCGATCAGCTCCTTCAGGTATTAAAATCTGCTTTAGAAGCACAAGCTGGATTGGGTTTTTTACTTTAGAAACAAATCTTGTTTCTGGTTAAATGTCACGAGTAGATTAGTGAAAGCTACCCTGCTCACCAGATCCTGATTATGGTTATCTGCTTCACATGAATGCATGAATACAGTCTTCACGTGATAGACACTGTGTGTCACGCAGCCCAGAGATTTATCGCCAACTGCTGAAGGCTCACTCACCACTGCTCACTGTACTCAGTGGTTGGTTGTCCTGCTCTATCTATGCATCAGCTTAGCCACTGGTATGTTTTCATATACGGCAATCCGGGGAAATTCTCCCCAGCTATCTGCCTTGTTACTTGGCCTAGAATTACAGCACGTACCAGCTCAAATCACACGATACTGCGGTAATGAAGGTTCCTTCCCCCCGCACTGAGCTGCAACCTCAGAATATAAGTAGGTAAAAATGTCTATGAAGGTATAAACACTTGTCACTGGGGTGGTAGGCATATAAAATTGCACCCCTAGCCAGCAATATTTCATTTGTACTATTTTTTTGCTTGTAAAAGGTACTTTTAGTACCCAAAGAGAACAGTATTGTACTTTCATGCTACAGTACAGTGGTGAGCATGTACACTAGCAATACGGTGGAAAAAAGCAATAGTGGGGTTAAAACAAAATTTAAATTAAAAAAGGTGCTATTACTTCTCCCTGTCCTCTCAAATCAATATAAATTACCTTCACTGGGAGCCTCCATCAGACAGCCTAGCAACTAAAGGTACCGCATACAGGAAAAAAGCCACCAGTGTCACGTGCACTATTCAATTTCACCAGCCGTTCAAAATATTTAGTATTTTCGGTAATTAATGTCTTGGGTATTTAAAAATAACAGTTCCATTAATACCAGTCCAATGACTTGTGGCCTCTCAGGGGATAACACAGTGACATACCCTCAGGAGTCTGTTGTATCTGTGACATGTAGGCTACAGGTAGACAGAACTGCTGGCAAACTGACAGACTCCTACACGGCAGACAGTCCCTCAGTGGGATTCAAACAGAATACTTCATGATGTAAAGGTATTTTCTAAACCACAATACCACTGCATACATTGCTCTGGCTGTACATCCAGCACCTGAAAGTATTAGGTGCTAGCTGGTCAAGAATATAAATAAAATAAATGACAAGTGACCACCACAATAACTCATCACAATTCTGTAACCTAGGCAACAGTGTATCAACTGCTGCTTACTCAAACAGTGTCTCTCTTTTTAAAATTATGTCTATACTTTTGCAATTAATTAGTGTGGTGTGTGGTAGCAGAAACGGCAATATAAGGAGGCCTACCCCTTAACAAACAAAAGCCACATTCAAGTGAAACTTTAAATGTTACCCCAGTGGGTACTTTACAACTGGAACCATATGCTGCAACTTCGTGAGTAAAAGGATCAGGTTTCAAACTGAGTGACCTTGCATTGAGCACTCGCCTTATCAAGAGCATCGCTTAAGAGATGTCACTTCTCCAAATAAGCGCTTAATAATACTATCCACCAGTGATCGTCAGTCACACTGTGTAGCTACAAAAAAAATCAATGAATTCAAGAATCAAAACATTTTTAGCATCGATTATTAAGTGAGGAACTCACTAGTGAAAGCATTTCGATGAAATACTGGACCCTCACAACACCTTGTTTATTATTTTGGTAATCAACTTACCTTATCCCAAGTGATCCACTGGTAAATTGCTTTATCTAGGCGAGGATCACCCGTGGCACGGAAATGTAGGTTCGCGTTGAGATCTCCGCTGTCCCCCATAACGAGAACGTCTCCACAAGAAAAAGAACGTCTCCAAGAAAATGCTCCGTTTCCCTACCATTCGTTTTCCGTTACGTTAGTGTTACCCGTATGACAGTTACCGGCACACACACTGCGGATTTCAAGTAACTATCCAATAGACGCTACAGGTGACCTCGCTAGCTAGCGAATTAGCTTTCTGTGTAGTTGTATCCAGAGACTTGGGTTCTCCGGTGGTGATGTTCGTCAATAACAACCCTTCTTGGTCGTTACGATCTAACTAAACATCAGCGCCGATCTCGAAAGCTAGACTAGTATGGTATAGGCTGTTTTAAGTAACCTTCTAGCTACTTTACGTTGGCGGTATTCTTACCTTTTATCTATAACTGACGGACAGCGTCTATTGCTACACTAGCTTGACACATCCACAATAACGACTGAAAAGCAGATACATTTTGGCACTTTGCGAACTAGTCTAGTAAACTGCGGAGAGACTGCTGGTCACTATCTACTGTGTACGTTAGTAACTTAGTAACTATTTAAAAGCGAACGTACCTAATTAGCAAGGCAGCTTTTTAAGTAATTATGAGAACCGCATTAATAAGCCAACGACCATCATTTTCTTGCGCTGGAACCCATAGCTGCAGACATTATTCCTTAGTGGTAACAATAGTTACAGCTGAACTGGTGTAATTTTTTGAGCATGCGACACAGATGGCAGACGGGTAATGTAGTACCAGTTGCTGCCGGTCCCTAAATTTATTGTTTTGAAAGATGAATCACGTTTAGTTCTAGTGGAGCTCCCCATGTATCGTTTCCTCATTTGTAACAAAGAAACTGACCGATATTGTTATTTGTGCTACCATTATGTTGTGATAAATAAAAAGCCAATAATGACACGAAATTTCAGACCAGTAGCCTACTTCACTTTGTTTTGTAGGTCTGACAAAAACGGTATTCACCGCTTTTTCTCCACTGTCCATCAGGAATCAATAAGTATTTGTAGAATTTTTTAAATGTCCGTTTATAGGGTCAGGGTTCGAAGCCGACTAGTTTCTTTTTCCTTCTGCCCTTGGCTATGTGGAATCCTCATGTAAATAACTTTCATAAATATACCTTTTGCCTCATTGTTTTTCCGGTCGGTCGCTCGTGTTATGCATTTCCTAATCGCTGTGCGTTGAGATGAGGAAGGGACTGATTGAGGAAGTAAGATTTGTTGTAAATTTCCTCTGCGTTGTGGCTTATAAGCGGCATTCTCGCTAACCATCCCATTTTATTTTGTCCTCAGGAGTGCATGCAAATAATTGTAATTCTCTGTGGATCCTGATCCACGGGCCAGGCTACAACCGGGGTGCACAGCATTGGCTGATCCATTTCAGGATCAAGTGTATCCCAAAGATTTTACTGTGCCCAAGTACAGGAGTGAACCAGCGTAGTTTAGGGAGCTGTCAGAAAACTATAACTGAGGTAGTTGGTTTGAACCAAAACCAGCACGCAGATCCTCTCTCCAGGATCGGAGTTGTGCACCCCTTTCATGCAGATCTGTCCATTCTAATTCTTGAGTCGATCGCATCGCTTTAGATCAGGGGTGGTCATGGAGGGCGATGTCTGTTTCTGGATTTTGTGCCAACTTCAGCTCTTAGTGTTTTAATTAGCCCAATCGTTTAGCAACTGATATTTTGGCTATATTTATTGATAAGTTCATGAATGACATCTGAAGTCTGTTTCTGTGTCTCAACATGAAACAGACTTCAGATAATAAGTCGATAATAAGACCATCTTATAATGGTTTCATCTACGGTTAACCCAGCATAAATGAATGCAGACTAAAATGAGCTAATTTTGCTAGTGTAACCGGTGACAACAAAATCCGACCGCTGCTTTAGATTTCATTACATCACCAGAACACATTGTCATCAGACTGGAAATGATGCAATACACGGGCTAGCCACAAGATGGCATCATTAGTAACTGTCTCGGCTGTGAGTATCTGAGCGGTGTGTAAAACAGGATGGAACAGACAGCCGCCTCAGTGTTGTCTCTTGGTGACGGGTCTAGGTCACATCGACCTGACTGATATTTTAGTTTTTTTTTTAACCTAGAAGTGACTGTAAATTGAGATCAAAGACATTGGGTGCCAGCCTACCAGTGCCAGCCTGAAGGATGCGCTGATTGGATATCACTGTCTAGGGTTACATAAAAGGTCCAGTTTAAGTCAATCTCTACAGCGGTTTTTGTAAGAAGTTGTGGTCCACAATTTCTCTGTGTCAGCAGGGATTTGAACGAGGCACATTCATGCTTAATAGCTTTCTATCAAGTAGACCCTTCAAATGTGCCCGGTCCACCTCTCGTTCTCAGCACTGCAGTACTGCCTACTGCTTCATGCTTCCTATTACCAAAGAGGGGGCCCTGTCTGAACCCGTTTGGGGGAACCACTGGGGGCTAGTAAAACATGCACAGCTGCTGCTGAAGAAAGGCAAATTATTTAACACCCCCCCTAAACATACACACACACACACACACATACACACACACGGACACACACACCACCACATTTGTCATGGTCACAAGGGAAAACGTGCTTCTGAAATCAGGTGATTCTAATCTTCCCCTCAGCGAATCTGTACTGCCGGTGGACGTGTCCACACCACTAAATGCAACTTAGGCACAATATAGGCCATTCATCTTCACATAATTGCATTTTGCGTTGGGAGCCATTTTGCTTTGCCACAGAGAAGGAATGGCCTGTTTTGGCCCTCCTCATAGACTGTTTTGGTAAGCATTGCGTTGTGCTTCTGAGCAGATAAGCCGCTGCACTGCAACGATACTGCACCGGAGCGTTTAAATCAGACGACGATCATGGACCGCCAACGTGTGATGCTTCTGATGGTGCTGGCTCTCATGGCCTTTGCTTGTGAGTGTGGTGAATAACCAGTTTTGTATAATACGCTTAATATGCTTCTGCTGTTATCTTTTATAAGGAAACGCCAAGTGTGTTGTATTTTGTTCTTAAGTCTGCATTATAATTCTTCTTACAGGACTGTAGTTGCTATTGTTTGTTTATACAGTATGTAAGAGCATGTGTGCTTGTCTGTGTGTGTGTCTATGTGTATGTGTGTACTTTTGGGGCAGTTTTTTGGTTTCATGCACAATTTATTTGATCAAGAGCCTTAACCCCTAGTGAAAAGGCAAAAACTAACAATATTTTCAAAGACTTGAGTGTTTTCATATTGAAATTTACTTCATCCTGTCAACACCACAAGCTGAAAACATATCCAGCACTGTCAGACCCCAGAGAGGGAGCAATCTAATTAAAATGATTCCACTGCAGCAGTACCTGGATCTTTAGGATTTTCTGTATCTTGTATTTGTTGCTTTATCTACATTGCCATTTGATCCTTTTCCTGAAACCTGTTTTTGACCCTTATGTTCTGTGAACATTGTTTTGAGGTTCCCCTCCTGTTAGAAGGCGATGCTACACTTTGTACATGTTTTGTCGCAATCCAGTGAAAATAGACGGGACCACTGTTCTCTTTCCACTGTGACGGCAGGTCAGGGAGGGGAGACCGCGGCCTTCCCCTGGGGCTGTACCAACTACGGCGGCGTCTGTCGCCCGGTCTGTCTGCCAACAGAACTGCCGTTCGGGCCCTTCAGCTGTGGAAAAGGATTCGTGTAAGTTACCAGGCTCTGCAGTGCCGCATTCTATGGTCGTCACGATATCCCACTTTCATAATTGTCGATTTGCCTTTAAGAAACGTGACGATATTTGATATTGTCGTTTTCTGTATTACAGTGGAATTATGACAACATGAACAGAAGTAATTACCGAGTGTGGCCTGATGGCAGCATTGATCTGGAATTGCAGAAGCCTTAGCGCTGCTTACTTCAGTTGGTTACAGTATGATCAACTCCAGAAAATGACCCAGACCAGAAGCTTAAGTTAAATAAGGCATGTTTTAGTTAAAACAACGATTGTCTTTAATAACAAATACTTCAAAATCAAAATAATCTTAAATAAATTCAAAACTTAAATGAACGTCACATGAACACTTAATAACTGCCGAATAATTAAGAAACATTACCATTTAAATTACATAACATTAAATTAAGTGACACTCTAGTTACACTCTAAAATAAGATTTTTTTTTTCCAGGGCTAAACGCAAACTACTTTGATATGTTCGGTGTTGCATCTTATTTTATGCGTTGTTAGCCAGGAAAACGAGCATGTTAACCCTCTCTGGTTTTAGGAGGTTACACGACGGAGTGGCGCGACGGTACCAGGTAGCACAAATAGGCCTACAAAAGCCTGCCTTGCGACTTTCACCATTAGGCGAAAGCGTGTCTCGTTACTTCGCCGCAAATGAGAAAACCCTCTTCTATGTCGATTATCAGGGATACGACTGCGCATCAGATAACTGGCACCATTAATAAAGCAAATGTAAAATAATAATAACCAAGTATTATGTGAATTTAACCCTTATTAATAATAATAATATCAGCGAAATTTACTTTTAATTGTTACATCATATCTTGATATATTGGATATCGTGGCAACCCTGTCACATTCCAACAAATGAGAACACAGATTATTCAAAAAAATTCTAAAACTTGTTATTGACATACAGTATTGCACAAATGTTTAAAATGCATCATAATGTTTCTAACAGTTTTAAACATTGCAGTGATATTGTATTTTGTTTTCCCTTTTAGATGCTGTGTCTCTCACATATTGTGAGGACTGAAAAAATATTATCCAGCACAGTTGATTCCTCTACAGTTTTGAAATCATGATGTGATTTTAACTGTGGATCTTGGGGTCAATGGGTGTACTACAGTAAATTATCATTTGTATATTGCAACCCAAAATCTATGGAAACTAAGAATTAAACCTTTCTGCTACTATAGATCTTGGAAGTGATGCACCCAACCAATCAGTTAGTCCTTGATCTGTTATTGGATTTTGATTTATCCCTTTGAAGAGCAGGTTTTTTTTTAATGTTTTGCAGTGTTCTAGAACTCCAGGAGTGATTGTTGCATCGGTATTACAAAGTTCAGTTAAGAACATTCTAATCATATATTTGTGATCTTATGCCTTAAATGGGTAAATTGTAACATTTTTCATTATTACTGGCTTTAAAGTGGTGTTACGTTCTCATCATGCTTGAGCTTGTGGGATATCAATAATCATTAAAAGTGATAAACACAGTTTGTGTGTGTGTGTGGGAGAGAGGTAAGGGAGAAAGGTGATTATTTATTTGCACTATTGAATTTATCTGGTACATCATCGATTGATGCAAATAATTAATTACAGGCCATAATAATATTATATTTTATTGTGAATGGGAAAAAATAATATAAGGGTCATTATTTGGAAATATCAAATCCATTAAGCTCAGTTAACTGAAAGAAAATGACACAATTCAGTGAAACAAGGCAGAAGTCTAAAATTCCAAGCAATACTTTTGTTAGATTGTTATAGATCAGAATCTGGAATTATTTAACTGATAGTTGTGTCAGTAAATTGGTAGACTAATTAATAATGCCCCTTCATGGGAAAAAAAATCTTTGGACATATCCTATCATTATATAATGGAGTCTATAACTTGTAACTACAAGGTGGGCCACAGCCAACAGTTGTCCCAGTCCAACCCCCATCTGTAGCCCTGTCTACGAGTACTACAACTGACTGTTCACTAATTAATTCAAATTGCGCGTGGCCTGGGTATAATATAACATTATAATATAATATAATGCAATTTTGGCTTTCTCCATGGAAATTTCCCCCACACACATGGAATTCAAAGCTTATGACCATGAAATGCACTTTTGTACGTCGCTTTGGATAAAAGCATTTGCCAAACGTAATGTAATGTAATGTTATGTGAAGCCTGAAGAAAACACTGCTCTACAGTACATTTCATGACAGGGAAGAGTCCTCTACACATGTCAGCATAGTTGTTTATTTCAATCAATCAATCTTTTTTGTCCCATGGGGGGAAATTTTGTCTGTAGCCAGGGTTTACAACATTTACCAACAACTACATTAAAATTGACAAGGGCAACCATAAAACAATACGACAATAAAATGATCAGAATCAGAATCAGATTCAGAATCAGAATCAGAATCAGAATCGGGTTTATTGCCAAGTAGGTTTACACATACAAGGAATTTGTTTTGGTCAGGTGGTGCGTAACAGTGAACATAAAATAAGATATTGATAAACAATAAATAATAATAACAAAACAATAAAAACACAGATATTGTCAGAAATTGGGTTAAAACAGGCTACATTTTCCCAGTTTCAAAATTCACACAAGCCTGGATTTAGCTACAAAGCATGCAAAAAGGCAATGTTTTTTCTCACATACAGCCTACATTTTCTCTAAACCACACATATATCAGGGCCATAACCTCAACTTATCTTGTTTATATTACCCCACTCATATGCTGGAATATTTCCATAAATCTTACGTCCTGACCCAGTGAAGATGAAGTCCTGCATGTAAAATCGTCTAATCGTCTCCTGCTCCTGTTCTTGCTCACATTGGACGCCAACACGGAAAATTGCTGGTACATTTACAGGTTATGATGTATGTGCAAATGCCCAATGACTGCAACGGGCGAATGATCGACCAGCGAGGGTCGCTGAAGAGCTAGATGAAACGCCGACCCCTAACCGATAGAGTCCTCCCATATCCTGGGTATGGACCCATAACTTGATCAGTCAAACTGATGGGTTTTGTTAGCTAGTTTCAATAACTGTGTCGTTATTGGTAACACGGATTAAAGCTGTCAACATGCGTAACAAAACCCGAGTTCGTAGAACATCGACACCACGAGTGTTATACTGGGACCATTTTGATTCCGTCTGTGGCCACCAGGTGGAGCTTTTTTTTTTTTTTTTTTTTCTAAATTGAGACAGGGAAACACCAATAAATATGGCGGCTGCGGGCCCCGCCAAGTCCCCAAGTGGACTTATTGGACAGCGGGAAAAACAGAAAAGCAGGAACGGGGCCAAGGATGAACAGCCAGAAGAAAAAGAAACTACACGGTTACTAACGTTGGAGGAGGCCAGGTGCCCGGTGTGTCATGAAATCTTCCTGGAACCCGTTACTATGCCTTGCAGACACTCGGTGTGTCTACCCTGTTTTAAGCAAGCAGTACAGTTTACCAGTCTGTGCTGTCCGCTCTGTCGGCTCCGAGTGTCCAGCTGGGCCCGCAGACAGTCCCGGGAGAAGGGCCTGGTAAACACCGAACTTTGGGATATGGTCAGACAGAGTTATCCCGAGAAATGCAAACGGAGAATGGAGCGACAAGAGGGAGAAGGTAAACTACGGAGTTGACCACCAACCTGTGCTAGTTCGCTAAGGACACCTATGCTAGATATGCTGTGTTGTGTACCAGCAATCAAAATTAGCCAACTAGATTAACAAGTTACCCCAAATATAAAATATCATAATGTGGCGTTTATATTTGAAGCCGTAAATGTTGTGTTGTGAAACTAGTAAGCAATCGGCATTATATCGTTACGCTCGGTAAACTCGTTAGCTGGCGAGATGTGTTTATGTAAAAGACAGCTAATGTTAGCTAAGTAGCTAGCTAGTGCAATCAATGCTGCATGGCATTTAGCAATATTAAGTTACGAACGATAGTGCTAGGCTAGCTGACGATCTAACGTTAATGACAGGAGAGTCAGTGTTTCATGCTGTTACATAGCTGGCTTTTTACCTAACTTTTTGTTGTTCCTGTAACTGGCTAGCTAACGGCTACCTACCTACCTATGCTATGTAGCTGACTGGCTATTCTGCTGTGTCTAGCAAGCGGTGTATAGCCGTTAGCGCGCTGAGGAGTCGCTCATCTGTTTCTATGCTTTTGCTATATTATAGTTAACTAGTTGCTATAGTTACCGTTAGCTGGTGAGCTCGGTAGTTGCTGGCTAATGTTATCTAGGAAGCTAGCGGTGTCATCAACTAGTTCGTTTAGAATACGTATTGATAAATTCATTGTTGCAAACATGGCGAATTCATGTTTTCAGTTGTAAGTATATCAAGCAAGCGATGTCAGTAAGGTTAAGTCTGCCGTAGCCTATATATTTTATTTGGTAGACAATAGTAGGGGCGGCAGTCAGTAAAGTTAGTTAACTTTGGCTAGCTCTGGGCTAGCTGTTAAGCAAGTTAGCTAGCTGTATGAGAACGTCGCTCCCCCTTGAGCTAGAACTAGTAAATGCTGGAATTGATTTTATAATCGCTAGTATATTAATGTCACTGCATCAAATTGAACAAATTAAAGTAGACTGAATTTAGTCTACCTGTCAAGTCGCACGTCTGGGCTAACTAGCCATTTTGGAGTTTGACTAGTCCGGGCATGTGTAGTTTTCTGTGGGTGGAGCTTTTGTAATCAACAGATAGCAGTGTGACAGTCGAACATACAGCTTTTTTGGGAAGACTAAGTTAGCACTCACTTTATCTGCTGTAATAATTTGAATCTGATTTAATCTGGATTGTTCATCATTCTTTTTGTGTTTTTAGATTTTACTCATTTTTAAACATTTTAAAATATGGGTAGAAATGTTCCATTGCTTATCTGAAACGCTTCACTAGATAAAGCAGCAAGCGAGGCCTTTGAGTTTATGATTGTGAGGTCGTTCTTTTCTTTTTTTTTTCCTACAGAAAAAATATTCTGTTCCCCTGCCCACATTTGTAAACCAGGAGACATCCGACAGGACTATGAACTGCAAAAGAATAAGGTAATTCCATTGACATCCCATACCTGTGCTTTATACAGTTTTATGCTACATTGTTTTGTTTGTAATGTTTGAGTAAGCACATTATCTCATGACTGGCCCCTAACTGGGTGGGTGGGGGGGGGGTCTTTTATAGGAGGAGGGGTAAGGAGGCATGAAATGGCTCATTTCATAGAAGCTCCTTTTCCCAGAGTTTGTCTAGTATTGATTTCTTTTCACCAGCAGGTCAAATAGCAGAATACGCTTGTATGTAGAGTGCTTCAGTCAAATAAAAACAACTCGTCCAAATAGGGTCTAAACGGTGAGACATCGCTTGTATTTTATTTGACTAGCACTAGATAAGCTGTTGTGCGTCAATGTTAGGATTTCACAAGCTTTTCAGTTCTTTCACAAACATATTCCTTTAAGTTAGCTAAACATTCTAGATCTTTTATTTTTTTTCTCACTTACTGTATTTTATAACAGAAATTATGGCTAACCTGGCTATAACGTTGCCTTGATTTGCATGTGAAAGAAATGGACACGTGTTTGAGTATCATCGGTGTTCATTTTGGCTGCGCCACACCTCAAATTCAACTTGGGCTCATTAATTAGTGGGATGCGGTTTTGGACAGTCTGAGTGAAAACCTATTCCATGAAAATTTCATTTGTAGAAATTCAACAACTTGCAGGAGGAAATTGTTAGTGAGGAGCTCAGTGTGGAACCATTGTTCTCAGTGTAGCTATAACAGAAATGATGGAAAGAGTGTGGCCAAGTACTTTGCAGCTTAATTCGTCTCTCGATAGTCTCCCAGGAAATAAACTACAGCCGTAATTACAAAATAAACTGCCACCCTTAATGGTGCACGTATTATTCAATATCAAGTCAATAGGTTTGATGGTTTACAAGGAGTCAGTGTAAAAACACACAGGGCGGCGATTACAGGAAGTGAGACCAATGAATATTCCTTTTTTTCAGGTGGTAGTGAAAGAGGAGAAGAAGAGAACACAGCCTCACCAGAAAATGGAGGAATGTGGAATACCAAAGCACTTTCAAAACTCTGTAGGTTCTTCCTTTTGTGTTACCGATCAGGGAAAATCATTGCATATCTTTCCACGGGCATGTGCATGAGCACAGCCAGGGTTAGACTGTGACCAGTGAAAAACAACACTGGTGGTGGTTTGTCTGTATGGTTTCAGTGTGATTTCCTCGTATGATTTCAATGTGATATCTCTGCATGTTTTCAGTGTGGTTTCTCTGTATGATTTAATTGTGGGGAATCCTCTGACTGATTTTGTTTTTGGACATTGTCAGTGACTGGAGCTACACAGTCTGTCTATAACACATTCACCAGGTCACAATGGGTATAATTGTGAAATCTTTCACTTCAGATGTATTCTGAAACTTGATTGAGCAGAGATATGAGATGATTGACTCAATTATGCTAATTAGCATTTATCTTCAATAGGCTTAGTGAGTATCAGGTCAGCTCACTCATTGCCCAGTATCACATGGCCACAATATCCCCAGTTTGTCACTGCAGAACAGTGCTAGCTCCTGGATGCAGATGCTGTCTTCGATTCTGTCCAGGGTTTGGGCACGCAGATACCTGCTCTGTGGTCTCAGCCTGTTTGGTTTGTCGCAGCCAATCACACGGAAGATCAGGGGAGCTTTATTCCAGTCTCCCGTCCTTCTCTCTTAGCCCCTGGAGAGCCGCAGTGTGGCCGGGCTTTTCATTCATCTTTAAATCTGCTGCCATTTCAGCCCCAGGGAACGCAGGGAGGTGAAATAGCTCTGTGATCCACTGCTTTACCTGATCAGTTACGTACTGAGTAACAACAACAACGAAAACTGCACACCCTGCAGCTTTCTAAGGACAGTGCATACTGCTGATCTGGAGTGCGTGTGATCCACGGATCCTCATCTCACATTACCTGTCCAGTGCAGCGTGTCCCTGTCTGGCATTCTTTGGCCCTCAGACAACGCCTGTGGTGGTCCCTGCCTCTGTGTGTCCCTGCCTCTGTGTGTCCCTGCCTCTGTGTGTCCCTGCCACTGTGTGTCCCTGCCTCTGTGTGTCCCTGCCTCTGTGTGTCCCTGCCTCTGTGTGTCTCTGCCTCTGTGTGTCCCTGCCTCTGTGGCTAAAGAGGGGGTACTGGGGCACTGGAATCAGCCAAAGCTGCTCTCAAGTGTCACAGTGTTTGTGAAACATTGTCTGAAGTTTTTGTGTGTCGTCTCCGTGCTCAGATCTTTGGGGTGTTATCCGATCTGGAGAACGAAGAGCCGGCCGGAAGGAGGAGCAGGCACGTGTCTGCGTTCGTACGCAAAACCAGGAGCTCTCCAGCCTCCAGCCGAATGTAACTTAACACCTTTCACATTAATTATGCAGTTAACTATGAACTATTACTGATTTACATTCATAGTCATCATTATAGGCATTTAACACCATTAACAGAAATGATCTATTATTTATTATTATTATTAGTAGTATTGTTACTACTGTTATATTCCAGTTGAGGGGTTTCATCAGAAGCATGATATTAGGCCCCGCCCCTTTCTCAGCAGTCTGCAGAACAGGGTGGTGCAGCGGAGCAGAAGCTGTACCGACGGTGAGGAGGGCCGGGCGAAGGACGGCTGCCCGCCACGGCTGTCTGCTATGGCAGAGGTACAGAGCACGTTACATCACAGTGCATTACATCACAATAGATTACATCACAGTCCGTTACACAGTACAGTGCATCACATTACATTACATCACAGTGAATTGTATCACATTACAGTACATTAAATCACAGGACAGTACAGCACTGTACATTACATTACAGTACTTCATAGTACATTACAGTACTTTACAGTACATCGTGTCACAGTACCTTGCGTTACAGTACATTACAGTGCAGTATTACATGTTATCGCAATACATTACATCACAGTATATTTATCATAATTTCAGGGTGCACATTAGCTACATTGTTAATAATGCTAATTTCTGCATGCACATTGGCTACATTGCTAATAATGCTCATTTCAGCATGCACATTGGCTACATCGTAAGGCTTTTTAATGGTTTTCTCCCCCCAGGCTTCCATTGCCTACAGCTACAACGCGGGGATCCTGCTGTCGACGGAGAACAGCCGGTCCCTCTCCGCCCCGGCCCTCGCCTCCGAGAGGAGGCTTCCCTGGCGGGGCATCGCCGTGGCGACCGCCTCCAAACCGGAGCGGTCCATCAGCCCCGAGAGCAACGACAGCATCTCGGAGGAGCTGAACCACTTCAAGCCCATCGTGTGCTCCCCCTGCACCCCGCCCAAGCGGCTGCCGGACGGGCGCTTCCTGCAGCCCACCGTGGTCAAGTCCACCCCGCGGAACCTGAGCCGCGGCCTGCACAAGCCCACCAGCTACGAGGCCAGCCCCACCATCCTGCAGAAGTGGAGGCAGATCGAGACGGACCGGCAGCTCAGCAGGGTGTCCTCCCGAGGAACCGGCACCAGCCCCGCCCTCCAAGACTCCGCCCCCAGGCGGAGCCCCGCGGAGAGGGGCAGGAGGAGGCCGGACGCCTCGGGACGGGGCGCGCTGAAGGAGCGGGACACGGGCAAGGTGTGCAATAAGAGGAGGCTGATATTCGAGCGTCCCGCCGGGGAACAGAGCCCCCCTGTGAAACGCCTGGCCAAGGCCCGGACCCCGCCCGCGGCCCGGCCCGCCCTGCGGAGGGGCGCCGGCTCCTGCGAGGAGTCGGAGGAGCAGGAGGCGGCGGACGGCGAGCGCGTGGGGGCGCGGGACGGGCCCATCCTGCTCCTGTACAGCAAGCGCAGCGACCCCAGACCGCCAGAGCCGCCGGAGCAGAGGGTCAACCCCGGCCCCAAAAACAGCCTGAGGGGCACGCCCGCGTCCCGCAGGGGCAGGAAGAGGAACCAGAAGACCAAGCACCTGGAGGCGTCGGGGCGCGCCCGGAGGGTCTGCGACGGCGAGCGGCGGGCGGGGCGGCTGTACGAGCGCTCGCTGCAGCAGGAGCGGCAGGACCGCCAGCTCGCCCTCAAGCTGCAGAGACAGTTCAACATGGAGGCGGGAAAGAGCAGCCCCGACCGGTACCTGCTGCGGTCCTGGGCCTTCCCCGACGGCCACGCCGAGTACAGCCCGCGCAGGTCCGTCAGGATCTCCAAGAAGAGCTAGCGCCTCGGCTGCAGCCCGCTTCAGCCTGGACTCCGTCTCGGGTCAGTCAGCCGACCCGTTTCTCCACGCTTCGGCCATTTTCTCCAGTTTAGGCACTTAAATTAGTCCTGCGCGATGAAGAGCTGAAGGTGAATGAGGATGGAAACTCCAATAAGTATTTCTATTGCACAGGGGGCATGTTTTTGTTTTGTTTTTTTTAGTTATCTAATTTTTAAAATGTCATAATGACTTTGCCATTATATTGTTTTTGTTTGAAGGTCATAAACTGATCTATTCAGTTGCAAATACTAGAGATTGATCATGTGTATTTTATCAGACGTAACGAGAAGCTTACATTTACCGTAAATGCATTTAACATCATCTCAAAAAAGATTTTTTTTTGTTGATAATTTGCAGAATTAGTTTAATGTATGTGGGTGGTATGGGTTATTCCTGAAAGATCTGTTCTAATCTACAACACACGCATATATTTTGTTTTGTGAACCTTTTTTTAAAAAAATTTGGGTAACGTACACCAAAAAGACTGATGCAGACATTGGAGGTGCCCAGGTACAGGAAGCAGATGGGACTTAGTAATAACAGGACAGATGGGACTTAGTAATGACAGGAAGCAGATAGGACTTAGTAATAACAGGAAGCAGATGGGACTTAGTAATGACAGGAAGCAGATAGGACTTAGTAATGACAGGAAGCAGATAGGACTTAGTAATGACAGGAAGCAGATGGGACTTAGTAATGACAGGAAGCAGATGGGACTTAGTAATAACAGGACAGATAGGACTTAGTAATGACAGGAAGCAGATGGGACTTAGTAATAACAGGACAGATAGGACTTAGTAATGACAGGACAGATAGGACTTAGTAACAACAGGACCGCTAACCTGTGTGAATAAAGGTAGACACCAAAGTGCACAGCGCCTACCAATAATGAACAGTGGCTAAGTTGGCTGCCAATCATACGGTTGCTATGGGGAGCAAAGGTTTTGTATTGGTTCTTACAAGAAATCAATTTAGCACATCTGAAAGCCCTGCCCATAATGGGCTTTGAGAAGTCTCACTCTTCCACCACTAGTGTCACCCCTGGCAACAGGCAGCCCTGGTCACATGGGTAAAATAACAACACAGTTAACCGCATCTTCCAAAAGGACAGGACGGGGAATTTCCAAAAACATGGGTATGAAAGTGTACAACAAAGACATTTTAGCGTAGAGGGTGTGTATGTATAAATGTTAGTGTGTCTAAAAATGAATATTAATACTTGTGTCATGGCCTAATGTTTTTAGTTTTATGAGGGAGCGATCTTCTGTACAAACTCACGACCATGTTTGTATACCTGTGATAAAGGGAATGCAGGTTCACAGGAGCATTTTCACCCTGTTCACTTGTCCAGATTGAATATAAGTCTCACAAGTTTAATGTTCTACTGCACACGTCTTTTCAGTTTTTAAAATAATTTAATACCCCAATGTTGTCGCATTTGAAACAATTCGTATTTTTTTTCCCTTCACGTTTTCTTTGGTCTGATGCACCTTTCAGCTCTGCCACGCCCAAAACTATTTTGGCCCGTCCTTGTTACTCATCGGCTCTGATTCTGGTGACAGACGTTTGGCTCTGTCACCTCTCTCCTTCCTCTCTGCTCGCCTTCCAGTCCTTCCTGCATTAGACGTGAGGTCACCTCACAGCCCTTTACCTGAATGGGAAATTCAGAGGTTAGTGTGTGGAACCACCTTTTATTTAAAAAAAAAAAACAGTCATATTTGCTGAGTTTATCAGCTTTATGATTTCTAAAATGTACAGTGGGTGAAGTGTTCTTCACGACTGTTGTGGAGGACTACATAAGCTGGTCTGCGCTCTCTTTGCTTCGTATTAAAATTAATTATTGACTCATTGGTAAAATTAATTTGATTACTCCTCTCCGGTGGTAAAATGATTGAGGTAAAAAGAGAATCAGCATTATAGTTCTTCGTAAAATGCAAGGCTGTTACTTAGTTTCTAAATGCATGAATTACTGATGGATCACTGTGACTTGACACAGATGAGCTGTTTAGATTCTAACATCGCCCTGTAAATCGCTACGAAGTCATTTCAACATTCACATGTAGGTATTTATTAGATGCGTATCCAAATAGGAACGGACTATCTTTACACATTATTTGAATGGAACTGTCAACGAAGTACGGAACGGTGTCTGTTTACTCCCAAGAATGAGTATATTGTATGAGTATTGTTATTTTTGTCACAGTTTGAGTTCGTGTTCAGTGGTTGAAAAATGATGTGTGTTTTCAATGAGACCCCCCCCCCCCCCCCCCCCCCCCCCCCAGGAAATGAATGTGGAACGAAGGTTAAAAGGAGAGCAATCCAGTTTTACCAACGTCATTATTCAAGACTGGCAGGTTTCATATTAATGTAAAAAAAAAAATCATGGCTTTGATTATTCAGAATGAAAAATGCCCTTGGTTATTGTGTCTGCTTATATTTTCTTTTACATTCTTCCTGCCTCCATGTTGAAGCTTTTGCCAGTTAAGAGTTGATGGGGAAGTTTTTCTATGATGTTTATTTGGGGAATTGTTTGAATGATCATGGTGTTATAATTCCTTTTGACTTTTAAACTGCACAGATAACTTTATCTGTATCTATATACGTATTTTGACCACATACCAAATTCACCACTATAAATTTCGCCTGAATTCTTTTATAAACCTAGAAAAAAAATTGATTGGTTATGCGATTGTATTGAAACCCTACTGTATGTTTTCTGTCAAAAGCTTCAAAACTACTTATGCAGTTGCCATTTTTATTAGTTAAAATTATTTACTAACTGCTGTGGTCACTTAGATTTAAGTTATTTTGACTTGGAAGTGTCCTCTCAGTGGGGTAGGTCAGAGAAGGCTAGTGAGAAAAAACTCAAAAACACTCGCATCAGTTTTTGCTTTCATTTTCACCATTAATGAAAAAGGTAAAAAATATTAGCAATACTTTTTTATTTTCTTTTGCTGTGTTGCTAGTGGTTAATCCAGCAACAGTTGAGGAACTGGCCAATGAGGTGACTTTGAGTACTAGAGTACCTTTAAGTGCTCCAATCAGCAACCTGATAGCACAGGTGCTCCTGGGATAACGTTCAGTACAGTAGCAGGCCATGAGTAGTGTTTAGAGCTGACTGATTTCTACACAAACATTACAGTCGCATTTGTGTTCTGCTTTTGTTTATATTTCATAGTTTGTTTTTTTTTCTCTCGTGTCAGTGTAGGATGCTCTGTGCCGGCAGTTTGGCCTGTCCTAGAGATGATCTGATATAAAAATAAAAACTGAACCATATTTCTCCCTTGTTCCCAGTCACAGCTTTTAGAAAATGGAAAAATACCGACCACTGTGTCTTGCCTTGCGTTTTTGCAACACTGAACTATGCATCAGGGCAGAAACGTGCTGGAATCCCAGCGTTTGGCCGAACCCTTTAATACCTGCCAGCCAGCTCTGATCCCAGAAGGAGTTCCGAATCTGACTAATTCATATTTGTTGCTTTTTTGTCTAACAGTCTTTCAAGGGCTATATATATAATTTGACCTTCTACTTTTACTTTCTGTTAAAGCTTTTAAAAACATGTCATGTTAGTCTGCCGTCTGCCAAAATGAGCTTTAATTATGTCAAATGTTTAAATGCTTAGCTAACAATTATTTAAGGTGTAATGAATATGCACAAATGTGTACGCTGACATATGGGCACTTACATATAGGCCTACTCACTGTATATAGGTTTATTTTGATATTTCAGGGCAAGTAAACTAGGTTTGTGCCAAAGTGGATTCTTTCCTACGGTTGTGGTGGTGGCGGTGTGATTTAAAATGGCGGTTTGGGTTTATAAGCACAGAAATGTGCTTGCTGTTACCACACCCTCATCAAAAAGAGACAGCAGATATATTGAGATGTACTTGGTTTTTTCCTTACCAACTGGTATAGCACTGCAGCTCAATTCCATTCACAAATTTTCACTGGTTTCCTTCCAGCATAAAGCCTGGCAGTGATCCAGTTTTAGGGAATAAACCGTGGACTTTCAGAAACAGAGCCCCTGTCAGTAGTGCAGGTGTGTTAGCGCTCCATACCCCACTTTTGTTGGGGGGGGGGATCTTCCAACAGTCTGCAAAGTATATATTGCTGCTTTTATTAGATCCTGACAGAGAAGTTAGTTTCACAGTCCGATGTTCTTCACACTGTGCGTTCTTTCATTTTGATTGCATTTGGGAAATGAAATCTCTCCGACTGCTTGGAACAGTGTGTGCAGGTGCACTGTGTGAGGAGGAACATACTGAATCATGTTGTTTTAAGGAATGTGTGAATGCATTCAAAGGCATCTAGAGCTGTTGCTTGAAATGATTAGATTGACAATACAATTACAATATCCTGTTGTGTGACTATTTAATTGACTTTTAAAATTCAAGTTTCGAGGGGAAATTTTACATTTGTATTTTATTGATGTCATCATGGAAAGTGTTGTTCGTTGAGCATATTCAAAGCAAATGACCAATATACCTGATTTGAGAATGTTGTATATACAGGCAAAGCAATTTCCATGGGTTTAAGGTTTCATTTGCACAACCCTAGATGCCGTTGAAAATTTCAGTTTTGAGTCGGGGAGGGGGGGGGGGAGGAATGTAAGCAACTGGATTTTTTCCCCCAGGTCTTTAAAGCTTGTGTCTTCCACTTCTTGTCACAAATAATTTCGCAAATTATCTGGCATAGACAGTATATTTTTATTCAGATTTTCTTTTTTCTTTAACTATCGCAAGTGTTGAAAGCATGTTGAGGGTTTTTTTTTTTTTTTGTACACACACTACTTCAGTAATGTCCTGTAATTATGTAACATACTGTAATATGTTGGTTTATTTAATATTGCAATGTTATAATTAAAGAAACTGTTAGAAATTATATATTTTATTGTGATCATTTTTAATATGTTGCAAAGAGAAAATCGGTGTCTTGGAAGGACTGTAGAAGTGTATGTGAGGAACAATGGTCCCCCTGTCTGTGTGTAATAAACCTGCCCCGTGCATATGTAATCTTTACCCGTGCATATGTAATCTTTAACCCGTCTGCCTTCGCTGTCTCTCTTTTGTTCATTAATTTGCAGTGAAGATGTCAACTCTGTTCTATAACTGTGGTTCCGTAACGTGATTGGCACAGACCACCGGCTTCATGAGCTCATACATTTTTCTGGGAAACTTCCCCTCCTTAAAGAGCAGCCATCCATATGAGATGGTAGCTGTGTTTAAAGCGTTGAAGACGGCTGTGTGCACAGTCATTTGTACTGTGCTGGTTACGACTGCAGTGTTTAATTTCACTGAAAATGTTGTGTTGATAATGTTAACGGGATGTGTAATACAGCAAACTTTTTTTTCCCACATCTACCCAACGACACTCAACTTCTGTGTCAGCAAACAGTTTAGGGACCAAGCCTTAGGTCGTTATTGCATCTTGATGAGAACGTAATACATTATAAAGTTGTAAAACCATATTTGTGTTTAATTGGTTTTTGCCACCATAATGACATGTATGCTTCAAAAAAAAATTAGAAAAGAGTTCAGTTAAAATATGCACTCTTATTGAATAACTTATATAAAATATCTTGGACACTACTTTCCTTGAAAAAGCCTCCTTTGGCTTGAATTACAATGAAATAAATTACTGGAAGTCTATCCAGTCTTTTTGCAAAGTGGGAGGTGGAGGGATGGAGGGGTAATTAAATTGAGTGAAATCTTACCTATCTTAAGATTCTAAAAAAAAAAAAAAACCCAGGTAACCTAATAGCTTTAGACTGTAGTACAAGTAAATTTGGCACGGAAATTGCAAGAAATATGGCGAAGAAGGCTTAGATTTACATTTAAGTCATTAGCAAACCTCATTCATGCCATACATTTGGGTGGACTTCTGATCGTTTTTACTTTCTCAGAGACGCAGTTGCCAGGGGTTTTCTTTAAAAGTCGCTATTTGGAGCGCTGAAAAGTAGCAAAACGTAGCGGGTGTCAATTATTTCTGCCGCGACGTAGTTGAGTTGCACCAGAGACTACGCTCTTTGGTTGCTTGTCCTTCATTGCAAAAGTCGATTGGTTTGTTTGATTTGTTACGTCGC
Organism: Anguilla anguilla; assembly: GCF_013347855.1. Lineage (NCBI taxonomy): Eukaryota > Metazoa > Chordata > Actinopteri > Anguilliformes > Anguillidae > Anguilla > Anguilla anguilla. The sequence continues at coordinate 41,562,886 of NC_049212.1, forward strand.
CCAATCATATTGTCCCAGGTCACAGCAAACGAACAGGAAGAAAAGATGGCGGCGAAAAGCGGAAAGAATGGCTTACTAGAAAAAGTAAGATATTTCATTTTTTATTGGCTCGGTGTTACTGTCGCCATTGTGGCATACTCAAAGTATATACCATTGACATTATTCCTTTGAAATGCACTTCAATACTTGCCGTCCATCGTCCTGTCGGGGAATATACTAGTGACGTTTGTTCATTCAGAGTTCCCAGTAAAGAAACGGCTAGCGCCAGCTACACACCAGCCAGTGTTTGATTCGTTAATTTTTTTTTAACAAATCTGACATTCATGGTTAAATTAGGTAATTTTGGGGAAATTTTTTATTTTGCCGGGGGAATGTGAAGTATTCCCGAATTAGTACCGTTGCTAAATAATTGCGTGTGTATGCTGATAGTTGATGTGTACAATAACTAATGTTAGCTCAGCTAGCTCTTTAGGCAGTATTTGTGACCGGCTGAGGATTGTCTTGCTTGCTAACTAGCTAGCTACCGTTAGCTACCGTCATCTTTTCAGGTAAGCCTATTCAGATAGTACACGTGTCACTGGGCTGCAGCGAGCTCCTTCATAAGTTACTGCGATATTTGTGCGAGATGTCGGTATGTACACTGCGAGCAACTTACAGTTATTTCATGTTGTTGAATAAATATCGCTTCCTTCTTATCCACGCTTTAGCTACGTGTATAGCTAGCGAGCTAATATAGCTGTCTACTGTACTGTAGTGTACTTTGTTTAACGTTAGCCACCTGTCTGTTTTGAGTAGGCAGCTTAGTTTCCGTCAGCTCTAGTCATTGGGATAATGCGTTATTTTAACATTAGTTATGGTTAAACCTACATGTCGTGTATTTAAACAATTTCTTCGGTTTCGTAATTTGTGGACAGTTCTCGGTGCTATGGGTCCGATGCTTCAACAGCAGGTTGTACACGTGCATAAGTGCAAAGATGAACCGCGAATACTTAAAATGCTGTGGTGAAAACTGTTGTTCACCACGGCAATTTACGTTCTCTCGTATGTACATAATCCATTTTATTTCAGTGGAGGATCGACGAGAAACCGGTGAAAATCGACAAGTGGGATGGAGCAGCTGTCAAGAATTCTCTGGATGATGCTGCAAAGAAGGTATCCCCGCGCAAGCGATCATGGGAATTTCCTTTTGGACACGTGCCCTTTGCTGTCTTGTGACCGAAAGTTGAGAAGCATTGAAACGCTATTCATCGATTAATATGGTAAAAAGGAGTTACGAAATTCACCGTTCATATGCTGATAATGGGTACAAGCTAAACCCGACAGTGTGTCTGGAACCACACAGTGAACTCACCGGTAGGCCACACCTATTTTAAAACACAGGTGTGTTTATCATTGTTTATGGAAAGACCTAACCCTAAGGGCATAGGTGAAGGATCCAAAAGGATAATCACTGCATTACCCATCATTCTTTCCATAAACAACGTATGTGCATTTTAAAATAGGTGTGGCCTACAGTTTAGTTCACTGTGTGGTTATAAATTGTGATTTAATGGAGACTCAGACACACTGTGGGGTGTAGCTTGTACCCATTACACGAATGGTTTATTTTGTAAGGCCTTTTTACCATTTTAATCATGGATTGTTTGACGGTTGGGTGGCCATTCTGAGTAGGTGACTGCTGGTAATGAATGTTTATGTCATTTCTTTGACCTCTTATTGATTTGTTTGTTGTGCAGGTCCTGTTGGAGAAGTACGGCTATGCAGAGAATTTCGGCCTCGTAGATGGGCGTCTGTTCATATGCACGGTGTCCTGCCTCTTCGCCATTGTAGCTTTAGTGTGGGATTACCTCCACCCGTTCCCTGAGTCCAAACCAGTCCTGCTGTGCTGTGTCATATCATATCCTTTGATGTGTGGCGTTGATGTGCAAGTCGGTGATGCTAAATGTCGAATAGCAAGTCCTTGCTTTAAGAACTCGCTTGGCTGCAACTACAGGAAGTGACATCAATTGAAACCAGTGAGAGAGCAGGTGCTGGGCTGGTGGTTTACACAGGAAGTGTGTGTGTTCTTGTATTTGTGTGGGTGTGTTGGTTTGGGTGTGTGAAGGCAAATGGATGCTTTTGCAGTGCAGTTTTGCATACAGGCTAATATTTTAGATTGTGAGCAACTGACTGCCTTTTGCTAGAACTGTGTACTCTGCGGCGACACCGCTGATGTATATCCTGTGTTGTCCTTTACTGACTACGTCACGTATTTCATCATGATGGGCGTTCTTACCTTGTACACCTCCTACAAGGAGAAGAGCATCTTCCTGGTGGCTGTTCAGAGAGACCCAGCAGGCATGGACCCAGACCACGTCTGGCAGCTTTCCTCCAGTCTCAAACGGTACGGTCGCCGCCTGCTTTTCCCCCGACAGCCAGGTACTGACGGGGCTTCGTCTCGCTCTCACACCAGATCCCCGCCGCCATTTTAGTCCCGCGGCAGCGCAAACGTCAAGTGAGCCGTCGCGGCGCATAATTCATAATTCCCAGCATATGATTTTTCCACCTGTCACTCTCAGCTGGCTAATAACCAATCACTGCTCTGCTATCAGTGCGAAGTTGAGAAATGTCTAATCAGATCCACATGTTTAAAAATAAAAAAATAAATAAACATTTTTAAAGTTTGTGCAAATTTATGAAAAGACCAGCTAGCTTTTTGAACCTTACTGAGGTCCGTAGATCTCATTAATGTTAGCTGTACACATTAAATATCAAAATATGAGAATAAAATGTTTTATTTTTATTTATTTTGGTTTTTTTTTTTTTGCAGGTTTGATGACAAGTACACCCTGCGAATTGCATTCGTTGACGGCAAATCCAAACAGTCAAGGGAGCTGGAGTTCACCAAGTCGGTGGGGACTTTCTTTGACGAGAACGGGACGTTGGTGATGGACCAGTACGAGAAGAACGTCTCGAAACTTCACGACGCCCTGGCGATGGAAAAGAAAACGAAGTAGAAGAGCGATGGGGAGGGCGAGCGAACCAGCCTCGATGGCGATGGAGCCCCGCAGGGTCAAAATGGCTGCAGGATAATGGCTGCTTTTGGCCCGTCCAGGGGGGATAGGGATTAGCTGTAGCTTATCGGTTTCCAGGTGCAGTTTTTTTTTTTTTTTTTTTTTTTTTTTTTTGGGCCATGTCAACTCGGCAACACGTCTGATTAATGTTTGTTTGAATTATTTGCTTGGATTTCAAAATTGCTTCGGGCCCATGACAGATCTTTTGATATTGACCACAAAGACGTTTATATTTTGGGGTGGGGGGTGGGGGGGGTGGGCTAGGTCACATCACACAGTCCCCAGTGTACTCCTGGATTAGAAGACATTATGTACTATATGAAGTACACTTTCATCTGACATTGCACAGAAGGACCCATTTACTAGTAATGAGGTTCTGCAACAGTGTTTTTCTCCCTCCATTTAAAACAAGCAGCTTCCTATATCACGGTCAGAAATGGGACCTCTTCATTCAGGCTTATTTTTGTTGGCGTAATTTTTTTGCTTGATTTGTAAGTTAAGACTTTGCATCGTTTATATTGAAAACTCTGTTTTTTTTTGGTCATCAAAGTGAATAGATAATGCATTATTTGGTTCAGAAATGTAATGGTCATATTTGAAGCTTCTCAGTCTGATTTATTTTTCAGCTCATTGACACGCTGCCTGATTCAGAATAAGATTGGAATCATGTTATTCCTTCGATTTTAAAGAAAATGAGTCTTTTGTCCTGAAAGCCTTATTCAGTGTGACCATTTGCATTAAAAAAGCTTTGCTGCTGTAGTACTTTTTTTTTTTCTTTTTCTTATGTGGATTTTGAGTTCTGTTTTGTAATTATAAGGCCTAAAGTTCAGAATAAACATGTTTGAAAAAGGGACTGTATCCAAACGTATCTTTTCAGTGCTGTCACGATGCCACTTTTCGTACATCGTTTATAGGAAATATTACTGAAGAGCAGGGATGTTTGTTTTTCTGTACAATATTGTTTTTTTTAAATATATACAAACATACACACATATGCTATGGTTAAAATCTACCCCTGTTCAATGCATGTCCAAGCAGGTGTGTAGTATGGTGCACAGGGCTGAGAGCCTGAACTTATATATTTTATAATCAGGTAATGCGTCTGGATGCAGTTCCCTTCTCGGTTGTGAGACACCCTGGTGAATACTGCAGAAAAGTATTTGCGATTATGTTTGTAGATATTCTGCATTAGCTGCCCTTATTGTATCTGCCTGTACTTCAGGAAAAAAGGTATAAATAAAGTGAAAATTGAATTTTTATACCTGTTCATATCTCTTACCATGTGGACTTTCAGTTAGCTCAGTGATTCAGTCATGCCTGGTCCTGGAGAGCCGCCTGGTCCTGGAGAGCCGCAGGGTCTGCTGGTTTTTGTTGTTACTTGGCACTTAATTAATCGATTAAAGCGGTCGATTACAGTTAACTCACCTCACCTGGATTCTTGGGTCTCTACTGGTTGCTGATGTAAGGCAAAAACAAAAACCAGCAGACCCTGTTTCTCTCCAGGACCAGGAATGAAGATCGCTGCTGTAATTGGTGCCACAAGTAAAACTACCCCATTTTCTGCAAAAATACAGAACACTCACATGTAGGGATGAGGGACTTAAATTAAAAGTTAGCACATAAAAAGGAGGGAAACCCCTTTGCATTTAAAGTACACTATTAATCAGAGCTGGAAATTTCAGGGGTCAGAAATTAAAAGTCCTGCCATGTGTTTATTGAACCCATTAACTCGGCCAGCTGATTTCACTGATTAGCTCTACCTCCTGGCTGAAGAATTGTGACAATTAAGTGCAGAAATCAGTTTCTGCACCTGGATTTTCCACTTCTATTATTAATCTTGGGGATCTCATGGAGATAAAAAGGGTTCATCCTCACCCCCCACCCTCCAGCTCAGGACGGGCTGTGGGCCGCAGGGACGGTATTGTAAACAGATGTGTGGGGGTTTGTGCCATTGTGGCAAAGGCACGCTGCGCTGACCGCACCGCACATGTTCCGACAACACAGGCACATAACAAAGAGGGGAACAAAGAGCGGGGCTAGTGTTTACACGCGCACCTGCGCGCTCCACACTCCGCCGAGCCGCCGCGGCCGACGCGCCCGTTTCGTCAAACACAATGGCACGGTGGCCTAATTTGAGGTGTTTTCCTGTTTCGCGGGTTGGCTCTGTCTCGTGCAGAATGTCAAGTGAATGGGCTTAGTTGCATTAACATGTCTGTGGTGATGTCACCGCCAGTTCAGTCAGTGTCTATAATCCTGAGACCAAATTGCTGCGTTGCAACGTGATCTGCTAGTTTTCGCTGTTGCGCGGCGCTTCACTGATCTGTTGATTACATGTTCAACTCGCGTCGCCAGGTTTTTGGGTCTAAATTGCTGATTTAAGCTGGAAACGAAGTAAGGGGGCTTTAGCAGCCTTTTTATCTGAAGAAGCATGTATGGCAAGCCGTTAAAACCATGCGTTTACAGGCACGTTCAGTTGGGACCGAATGGAATGTGGTACATGGAGATATTTCAGTGTTTTTGTGGACGACATAAACACGACCATGAGAAGCATCTCATTCACAAAACGGCCAGACAGGTGCCTTTGTTACCCCCTTTATCTGTACAATACAGGGAGTGATGTGACGGATTTTCAACAAGAGCGGCTTTCACTCTTTAAATGCGGCTCATAGTAAATTGATGCACTGTGCACACAGCTATATGTGTGTGTGTGCATATGCTTTACGTGCTGCATCCTTTTATTAACTTAAAGACAAGGTCAGCTTATGGAAATATATGAAACGGTGTTCATCATGTATGTATGCCTATTGATTATGAATGCATTCCAATTAACCTCATTGGCTCTTTTGTAAATTTTAGAATAATGCAAACCCCAGACATGAATGAACAGGTATTTTACAAACACACTGCTTGGAAACTTATTTGGTTTTAGTAGTTTTCTTTACTCAGAACTAATTATGTTTTGTGGTTTTGTATTTATTTTTTCATTATTTTTATTTTATTTCTTTATTTTCTTTTGCTTCATTTTTTGCTGTTGCCATGGTTTCTGTTAAACCCGTAGAACACAGCATCTGAAAATGATTAAAATAAAGAATAGTAAGTGCTGGAGTTTTAATTTGCATACAAATCATTATTGCATATGAGCCACAGCTGAGTTAGAACCATCATCAATGGAAAATTAAAAGCTTATTGTTCTGCACTAGACATTACTTATTCATATTAATATTGCTCAACATTAAAGGAGTAATTAAGGTGCTTAACTGAGGTACAATAATATCAGATTATAACCCACAGCCATCATGTCTGGATCCAGTCTTCTGCAAGCTTAAGCACATAATTTCTGCTAATAGAAATTTTTTGGACAAAAGCCTTAACAGCATTGTAGATGACAAAACAGTACTATCTTCCTAAAAACTGGGGGGGAAGTACCTTGATGTGTTTGATTAACATCCTCAGGTGCCTATTATTGCAATCTTTGTGCTGTTCTGTGCCTGATTTTATTTGTGATAGTGCTGCCTTTTAATTTTTTATCTGTAAATCCATGAATTAAATTCACACGTTTATTTGGTTATTTGGAGAAAAGCATTTTCATTTCGATGTATGACATTTTGTATATGATGAACATAATCACATTTCTAAAAAGCAAATAAGTCATGATACTTGTGGTGGGCAGCATTGATTTCTCCAACGGAGTCCTGCTCATTTACCCCAGGGGGTAAATATTTAACATTCACACACACTTGCAGATGTCAAATATCCTGCCATATTTATAGTTCAAAATTTTTTTAAATCTAAATCTTTGTCATTCGCCTGAAGTGTACACAGCGCCTCAGAGAATAATTTGAATATACTGCATGCATAAATTAGACGCTGTTTTCCTGTGCGTTACCTGTATCGCCGGGGGCAACCGTCATAGCCAACGACGTACTCCTGGATGTTGCAGAACCTGCGGCAGTGTCCTTTGTAGCCACACATCCAGCTCTGCGCTTCAGCATCCTCGGCTGCGTGGGAAAGTTTCCCGTTAAAAACCAGCTACTGAGCGGTGACACGGAGCAGAGGCTCCACTCTGTAGCATCTGTTCAGCTGTGAACTACGCAGTCCAGCTATCGAAATGTCAGCCAAACAGTTTTTTGGTGGCTGATATATACACTATAACACTTGACAGTACAATCACAGTGTTGCACCTGTGGAAACATTTCAACCCCCCTATTAGCAATTTTAAAATACAAAGATCACAGGCACTGTTCAGGCTCATAATTCACACTAACACAAGTGCAGTGGAGCTTTATTGGAGCCATCCGGACACAGTTTTGAGGAAACGTGGGATCTGTGCTCCCCATATTGGTGATGCTACGCAGAAAGCCCCAGCAGTGCTGGTTTACCTGCGGGTTGAGCCTGGCCTGCTGACAGCAGCAGCAGCACAAAAACAGCGAAGCTTAGCCTCTTCATTCTGTTGCTGGGATCTCTGCCTCCTCCATCCCACTGCTGCTTTTATACACTACCCCTGCTCTCCCCTAGGGGGAGGAGTTGAGGCAGCTGGCCACACCACCACCACCACCTACAGTCTGAGGGGGTCATCGTTGTTGGGAGGGCTGGATTGAGTTAGAGGGGTTGAAAGGAAGGGTCCTCAATATCAACAAGAAATCTTACAAATAGTTACACATAAACACTGTCAATTTTATTTTAAATTTTTACTTTTTAAAATTCTAAACAAACAGAAGGCGTGCACCATTTGCATACACCAGAGCCTATTCAAAACCAGCCTCCAAAATCTGGGTCATTTCACGAAGAGCAATCAAAGATTTTGCAGCAATGAACCCATGAAGCTTTTTTAGCTGGGATGTGCTGTGCACAAGAATTCAAACAAACCCCCCCCCCCTCCTCCCCCAGGGCTGGCCGGTTTGCTGCTGTACATCACCAACACTAACAATGCATTCCACGTCGCTTGTGTTGTTCAGGTCACAGGAAGCAGTGGCCATGGTAATAATGTACATCCAGCATGCGGGCTGGTGTTACAGCATCTCTTGGGCTTTATCCACTGGGATTCTAGCCATTGTTGATCCTCCACTATCCCACAATACTCCAGGGCTCCGTCCTTCATCCCTGAGTAGCTGTTAATGAGACTAAACTACAGAGGTAGCCTACTTATTCTATGTTACAATCTCTACACAACAAATGGTTAAGTATTGAATCAACTCTGACAGAGTAGACTTTAGTCTAACAGAATTTACCCTTGGATTCAGTTAAAATAACACTGGGAACCCTTCTGAAACTGTCAAAAGCTAACGGCAGTCTTAGTCTATATATTGTGTATTCAAAACAGAATCATTAAATAAAATGTTAATGTATACATTTTTACACATGAAGTACTTAATATATAACTGTACTGAAGGAATCACAGGATCTGTAGAATATTAATTCTAAAATCACAACTACTCTCTGTGAATTTCTACGGAGCTTGAGAGATATATTTCACCACACAAAATCACATTAATAATATATAATTCATTACTCAGACGAAGACAACGACTGTGCTGATGTGAACCTTATTTTCTCCCCATCAATCACGCGCAACATTTGCTGCATTATCCGTAAATCGCAGCCGTTTACGTAACAGAACTGCGGAGGGGAAAAGTTATCGCGCCAAAATCATGACTCAGGCTCTACTGCTACAGCAGGTAGCACATGCTGTGCCGAGTGACTACCGCTGCCCAGTCGCTATTTCACTCTGTAAAATTAAGAAATAGGCTACTCGGTTCCAGCGGTGAGAAATGAACGACGAGTGGATCTTCTCTCTTTGACACACTGTGTTTTTCCAGTTTCCGCACTAAAATTTTTTTTCACTAGGATCCGTTTTGCGTCACCGATGAGCAAACGAGCGGCATGAAGGAAGAAATTCGGGTTGAGCCTATTGATTTTTATACGGTCTATGGGTTGAGCAGTCGGCAACTTAGGCAACGCGCCTTAGAGAAGGAAGTTATGTGTAGGAACAACCACCAGGGGGCGCACAAACATCGCTCTTTTGGCTATTTTAACTAATTTCTGGCCCTGTCCAGAAACTATACACTAAGCGGTTATCTGTGTTCAGAATGTATGTTTTGAACAAACGCATATATTTGATATATATTCCCCTTTCACTTTTAGATTTTAATTTTGTGCAGTGAGTAATTTTTAATTTAACAATGCCGAAATACGATGTTCAATATGAGTAATCCATAAAGAGAAGAAAGTTTTGCAGAGCTTAATGAAGCTTTGCAGTCAGGTCTGCATCGTGTTGGCAAGGCTCGTCATGTCAGGGGTCCAAACCTCACATTTTTAGTGTAACATTTTAATATTCACAAAAATGTCGCTGCACCCGCGGTTGCAGAACGTGTCTGACGCGTCCAATGATAATTAATGCTGAATGATGCCTATCGACTTATGACTGTAATGCCGACATTCTTATAGGCTATATAATTACCAAGATCTTCGACTTTATTTCCACGGAAAGAGCATCTTTCTCCACGGTTCCTCCTTCGACTCAGACTCTGCGCATCCCCAATAGCCGGCCGGCCGGTGGAGTGTGACGTCGTTTTACATCAAGGGCTGGCAGTCAGCTCGTAAACAATAACAGCGCACTTTCTCTCAGCCTAGAGGACGTGCACGAGTCACTGCTGGAAGAGAAGGCATTCCAGGAGAAAATAACGCGGATACCTTCCTGCGGTAGATTTGAGGGACAGAACTGTTTTGATTACTTGATCGCGACACAATTGAGCGAAATGGCTTGTCTTATGGCAGCCTTTTCGGTTAACAACACTGTAGTCACCAACTCCATCATAATGGTAAGATTGAACTTTCTTATTTTAATAGGATATATATATATATATATATTTTTTTTTTTTAAACCAATTTGTTTTAATTTTGTTATTGTAGCCTAGTTGGTGGTGGTAGTGGTTTTCCTCAGTACGAGGTGAAGTACCCTGTAGTCAATGAAATTACGTTTTAGGGCAATTAGCCGAATGAATAACCAAGGTTTTACATTGATAAACTGCGTAGAGTAGCCCGCACGTGCGCGATCTCGCAGTGTTTTAATTTATTACATTAGATACAGCCAGGCGTTCTTTAATGTTAACATCGTAACGAATTAAGTAATTACTTTATTTCTTATACGTTGTATGGCTACGTAGAACAGGATTTCAGATTTTTATTGAAGCCTATACACATAATTATAAGTAGCCTACATATTCTATAAAATGTGCATTTTGTAATGTTGCGTCCTTTTTCGCTTATATGTGTATTAGCGTTGCTTTAATGGATATGTGGTTAAAATATCCGATGTAATGTACATGTTACAGCCTACATTAATCACTCCACATTAAGGCTTGTTGCTTTGATGATTGCCTGAATGCATTATTTATTAAACGAATTAAAATCGTGCGAAGCTCTCATTACCTGTCGCACGGGTGTTATTTGCTCTCAGGATAAAGTTTGTCCGATAGTAACCCCTGAGCTTTCTCCGGATACGCGACATGTGCTTTCATTTATGCGCGTGCCCAGCCGAGCGGTCTGTCAAACCGGCAGTTTTGCTTGTATAGCGCTTAAAATAAAATGACCCTTCGCTTGTACACCGTGTATATTAGTACAATTTATTAATACTTTGAAGACGTTCGTTTGAATCGTGTGGACCTAAATGTCACGTTTCATTTTATCAATAAACTTGATTTATTTTCAAAATGCTGTCCTTCACTGTCAATCATAGCTAACTGGCTTTTGTTTACCATATTTTTTTGGCATTTTCGTTTGCTTCAATGTCCTCCTCAGAATGCAAATGGGCCCCCTGATCTGATGATGGATCCCCGGACCGTGTGTGTGTCCATCGAGGAAGCGGTGTCGAACAACGCCGGCGCCCAGCAGACTCCCCTAATGCAGGGGCACCTGAAGAAAGTGGAGAACTGTCTGACCGAAGCGCAGCGGTTTTCATACTTACCTCGGCGGCCTGCGGTCAATATCGAGTTTAAAGACCTCTCCTACTCTGTTCCCGAAGGATCGTGGTGGAGAAAGAAAGGTAACACGTTGGCCTAGATGGTATCTTAGACATCTGAGATCTAAAATAGTTTTATTTTATGAAATTTTTTTTTTTTTAATTGTGGGTCCTGTCTGAAGTAAGCAAATGATGGTCCTTGGAACTCTGAAAATATGAAGCCAACAACCTAGTAGTTGTGGTTGATTGAAATTTAAATTGACACCATTTTTTCACACACATATTGCCTGCATTTGCACCTGCAAAATTAAATAATGCGCCAGTTTCATGCACTGCCACAAAACCCCTTCAGATGAGCAGCTTGATCTGTCGTACATGTTGTTTGAGGGCTACGTCTCTCAACACGACCAGGAAGTGAGCTTCAAAGACGCAACCCGGTTTTGGCCACTTGTTCGCGCACTGTTCTTTTCCTCTTTCCTGACGCTGGTTGGAAAGTGTGTGTTTTGTACATGTTGTTTAGACTTAAAGAGGGCTGATCACTGTCTCCATGAAAGATGCATGAGTTTTGGCCCCAGTTGTGCCCGTTTGCGGGTGCTAAATTATGAAAGCTTGAGCAGCCTGCTTTTCCGTTGTGGCCAGGATCAGGTGCTCTAGTGTCTTCAGTCAGTCCTTATGGATCACATGACTGGCCCCAGCTGAGCAGAGGGTGACATTAATTTTGGTTGATGGGAAACTGGGTTCTGTTTGTGGGAAACAGCCCAGGTATCAAGCTGAGAGAACAGAACCAACAAACCAGGCCTGGGTAACTCAGAGCCTGTCCAGGTGCAGACCAGAAATTACATTAGAGACACCTGTCAGGAAGATCACAGGTATGGGCCACAAGACGCCTCCGCTGTTCCGTACAATAGACTGGAATGGTGACTTGTTTGTTCCGACAACAGTTACAGAGTAGAGCAGGCCTCAGTCCTTACCCTGATTACTGTGCTCTGTCCCCCCCACCCACTTCCCAGCCCCTCCCCCTACCCCCCCACCCCACCATAGTTGTTGTCATTATAAAGGTCTTATTTAAGACCTTCAGGTGAAAACCAGAATGAGCTGAGCAGCAGCTGTAATCTTTCATGGTAGAGAAAGCGCTGAGAAAAACCGCATGGTTCCGGAGACTGGAAATGTATTCTAATTTTATAACCACGTCATCGGAATTAAATGTCAGTCCGTGTTTATTGCACAGAAATTCCTTTTTTTTCTTGGTCAAGGGTGCAGTATTTTTTGTCATTCGTGGTACCAACTGAAAATAGACTCCTTCTCGAGCAATGGAAGTGATTGACTGAAATGAAATTCTACCATTGGAATAGTCTAGAGAGGCTTAATTAGACCTGGACGGTAGAAACAGATTTCTCCTGAATGGATGCACTGCTGCATCAGAGAAATGTATCGTCTGCTGCGGTTACTATCGGTCAACGAACTGTAGTAACCTCAGCCGAGGGAGGGAGGGGTGGAGCTTTCTGCGCATCTGTGATTGGACATGCTGTTGCTAGGATGAGGGAGGGAGAGATGCTGCGTGGGAGAGTTGGGCTACGGTATCGTCTGGATCTGCGTCTACACGTAGGTCTGTGCACCGTTAGCGCACACGCTAATTCTGTGAGCTTCTGCCACTGAACTCTATGATATACGCTCTGTGGTTTCTGCCCTTCTGCACATCAGTAAGGTGAAGGATCAGGCTCTGTCATCCAGAAAGCCGCTCATGATAAGCCATGGAAAATTAAGGAAATATTTTTAGCTCCAATTAGATCGGTTTGTGTGAACAACAGCTTACTCCCTCGACCATGCAGGACCCACAGTTTGTACTAAAAAAAAGAAAATGCTAATTGAAATATTAAATATTAAAAAGGAATGAAGAATATCAAATGATTAAGCATTACACTTCATTAATATTTAAAATTTGTATGATGTTTTTTAATAAATGTATAAATACTCTATAAGTTTTTAATGAGGCCTGGAATATAATATTTTTGCCCAGAGTGTAATAATTTAAATAATTGTTTAGTTTTCTGAGTTTTGAGGGTGATGAAGTGTGTGGCCTGGTGATTTGCAGAATGGCCTGACATGCACCCATAATCACTGAACTTTCTGATTTTCAATAGTGATGATTTCCCATGATGCATCACAAATGCCAAATCATTAAAGCAATGTTGACGCAGATGAATTGAACCTAAAGCTTATCTAAAGCCTTTTTTATCCAGATGATTTCCTTCAGTTTTGTTCAACCGCCATCTCTCCTTTTCAGGCCATTGAATGAATGAATGAATTAATTAATTAATCATTGCATTTATATAGCACTTTTCCGCACACTCAAATGATTATGTGACAAGTTTGAGAGAGCCAGGTTGGGAATTTAGCCAGGACACCGGGGAACCCCCTACTCTTTGTGACAAGTGTCATGGGGTCTTTAATGGCCACAATGAGTCAGGACCTCGGTTTAACGTTTCAACCGGAAGACAGATTGACATTCGATGGAAAGACAGTGCATTCCACTGTTCTAATTGTCGTAATTGGAGAATTAAAATATGGTGGCTGTATAGTTGCGAACAAAGGCCACCATTTCTCCTCACAGTGGAGGAGAACTACACATATAACTGCGTAACAGACGTTGTTTTTAAAACCTGAGAGAGGCTCTTCGGGTGCTGACTGCTTCTGAACTGAAGCAGTCAGCACATTTTACATTTGGTTTTTGTGGCTTGCCTGCATAATATTGTTTCCATAGTGACCAGGCAATGAGGTGAGCAGGAAAATTTGCTTGCTATTCATATCATGGCTCTGTTTCTAGAACATACTCTAACCAGGGGCAGCTTGCTGTGTCAAACAGACACTTACCGAAATTGTGCCTCAGTTTTCATAGATTTAATCAAATCTTACATAGAAGGTACCAAAATATTCTCAGAACTAAAATGCACAGAACATTTCTCCAAGGTGACCAGCCTCTTTTGGTAGGATGCCCAATCTGTCAGTGAGTCAATGCTACCATAAGAGTGATATGAATTTGTGCCCACATTTATAAAGTCTGTTATTCAGTTATGAACCTACAATAACATCAGTCAGTCCCTCTATTATTCATATATTCCTAGAAATTAGTCCAGTGGTTTCTTCAGAGACTTAATTGATTGACCAGACCAAGTAATTGCTTTTCAAGTGGGCAGACTGACTTCTCTGCTTCTGTGAAATGTCATAATGCTCTTGGCCCATGGCTATTAATAAGTAATACGGTAGTCTACATCTTCTTGCACCTTAGCACTGTGTGCACATTTTTAAAGTTGATCCTTTTGTGAAGAAGCCCTCCTCCGTCCGGGAACTGGGCAGGATGTTTCTAGGTTGTTGCCGAGAGAGTTGAGATGGATTTGGCTAAATCAACAAAATGGAGGCTGTCCCTGCGCATTGCCTCAGTGGGAGCGGCTCAGAGGTCACCTGAAGGTGAACAGGGAGAGGTGACAGGAGTGTAAACAGTGTGATACCTTTCCATTCAGCTGCAGTGCAGGGCACAGGGCACAGCCTGGGCTGGACCTGCCTCTGACTCCGGGCAGAGAAGGGTGGAGGTATTTGAGGCTCACGTCCCTGATGATCATAGCAGAAAATCCAATTAGGCTGCCAAACCACCGCAATCAATGGGATTATGGCCCAGACTCAGGCATTACACAAACAGCAGGTCACTGTAGGGCATCTCCAGCCTCTTACTCACAGCCAGGGGTGGAGATGGTTATTTCAGTCCTTTTTTTGGTTAGCAAATGGTTTTTGGTTTATTTAGACAAATGAATAAATGCCAACATGACAAACAGCAATACTTTGGGGACGTAACTCCATCACACAAACCCTCTGCTCTGAAGAGCATGTTTGCTCGAAAAGAGGTTAAAATAAAGGAGTGATAACACCCCAATCAGCACAGACTCAGGCGTGCCAGTTAGCCCAGAGAGAGCAGGTGTTCCCATTAACCCAAACAAAGATGCCTGTGTCCCCAGAAGGCAGGTAGTATTGGGACTGACGGCTTCAGGTGTGAACTGTGAATGATCCTCAGATGTGCACAATGATGAGCCTCAGGTGTGCAGGAGAAGCCTTTGCTCCCCTACCCTGCTGGCTAGGGACTGACAAGCCTCTTCTGTCTTCCTGGGTTTTCAGGTTACAAGACCCTGCTGAAGGGGATCTCTGGGAAATTCACCAGTGGGGGCCTGGTGGCCATCATGGGTCCCTCGGGGGCGGGAAAGTCGACCCTCATGAACATCTTAGCCGGGTACAGGTGAGCTCTTTCGGGAAGCCACGCCTCCGACGCCCAGGTCATTTGTCTCAGAGAGGAAAAAGACGGAGAGTAAAGGAGGGACAGCAGGAATATGCAAAGCAGAGACCACGAACACTCGTCTTTCACTTAGAAAATAAGAAAAAAAGACGGTAAAGACGGGCAGAGATTTGATGTGCGGTTCCTTGCCTGTTCCTGCACTTTGAATGAACGCACAGACATTGTGATTCTGGAGTATGCGGACTGAGGTAGGAAAAATGTACATTAAGCTATCGTCACAAGATCAGGACACCTCTAAAGCACATATGCTAATTAAAGATTATGACAAACATACCTGCTGGAATAAAAATCAGGGGTGACTGAGATATTAAAAGGACCTTCCATCTTATTTGAAGAGTGCGGATTAATTTCCTGAGTCTTCTTCGTACCAGTCTGGCTGAATGTTGGCTGAGTTGTTCCTTCCTTCCTGTTTTAGGTTTGATATCCTGTGCTATCCCATAAGGTCAGGGCAGTGGAATCACGGTTAAATGTTATCTGGTGCTCTTGTGTTTGCGCAGAGAGACGGGGATGAAAGGGGAGATCCTGATCAATGGGCATCCGCGCCATCTCCGCTCCTTCCGCAAGGTCTCATGCTACATCATGCAGGATGACATGCTCCTCCCACACCTGACCGTGCAGGAGGCCATGATGGTAAGGTCGAGTGAAAGTCAGATGAGGTCAGGCAGAGGTTGAAGGTCAAGGTGCAGTACCAAGGTTCACTGCCATCACAGAAGTGGTGGCCCGGAGGTTGAATGTAAACAGTCATGGGCCAGTATTTTAGTTAATTCCCAAGCAAGGTTGGTTTCCCAAAAGATGTAATTAAGCATGACTCTCATGCATCTAATAATACTTGAATCTTGTTAAATATGTTATTTCTTATTCTTAGTCTTTCACACGGACATGCAGTGATTCAATTGAACTCATCCTCCGGTCATTCTCCCCGCAGCCAGGCGTTACTGAGCGAAACCTGGCACGTTAGCACGTTAGCGCAACGCTGATATACTTCTCGGCTTTTTCAGGTGTCAGCTAATCTCAAACTCCAGGAAAAGGACGAGGGCAGGAGAGAGATGGTGAGAGCGTCTTCATGCCATTCTGACAAAAAATCACATTAAAAGCTGGCCTGTATCGTTTTCTTTAAACTGTCAGGGGTCACCTCTCATGAGAAAAATAAACTGGTTTCAGGTATCAAATCTTTGGCCTACTTGATATCTGCGTGGTTCTTTCTTGCTTTACCCTGGCTTAATTAAATGAATTAAAATTAAATTTATACTATATTACAGTCACCCATTTCACTTTATATATTATTGCTATAGGTCAAGTATTCATATTTCTTAATGATAAATGCTCAAGGAACTATGGCGAATTACCTATCTAGCACTATGTTACACCTTCAAGCATGGTCAGGCGAGGATAGATGTTACTTTTGCTTGGACTGTGTCCATTCTAAGAATTTAAGGACATAAGAATAAATGAGACCAAGTCACTCAGTTCATCCAGGCTCGTGATATAGCTGCAGACCAGAGACGGTCAAGCCTGGACCCTAACATCCCAAGTGTCTCTTCTTCTGCTAAATGACCTGGCAAGTTGTTCCACATATTAACTACTCTCAGAATATCAGTGCAGAATTTACCTTTTATAAATCACCTGTTATTATCCCTTTTATGAGTTAAACTACTCAATCAAATCTCCCCAAATCTTACATAACAGAACACAATGAGAAGAACAGGTCATTCAGCTTAACAATGCTTGCCATTTTCCTACCTAAACTGCACCTAGTACTGAGATTATCTACAGAATTACCTTTGACTGAGGCGGTGTGGTTTTCTGGTCCTTCAGGTTCGAGAGATCCTTACCGCCCTGGGACTGTTGGAATGTGCTAAAACACGGACGTCCAACCTGTCGGGGGGGCAGAGGAAGCGGCTGGCCATCGCCCTGGAGCTGGTCAACAACCCCCCCGTCATGTTCTTCGATGAGCCCACCAGGTCAGCTCACATTTGCGCGCAAACTATACGGGGGAAAGTATCAATCAATCAAATTCAATCAACATTTGTCTTTTAACTAATGCAAATTGCACCAAATATAATAGTGTAACTGTTTAGAGCTATCTAGATCACTGGTTACACTGTTGATGCACAATCTGTTAATAATAATACATAGGAGTTTGAACTGTAGTGTTCCTCTTAGACAGTGTTATGCAAGTGTGAACAGTCACACTCCTCTAAGACGGTGTCATGCTCTGTTTCTGCTCCTCTAAGACGGTGTCATGCTCTGTTCCTGCTCCTCTAAGATGGTGTCATGCTCTGTTCCCTGCCCTGCAGTGGTCTGGATAGCTCGTCCTGTTTCCAGGTGGTCTCTCTGCTGAAGGCTCTGGCCCAGGGTGGCAGAACCATCATCTGCACCATCCACCAGCCCAGCGCCAAGCTCTTTGAGCTCTTCAACACGGTAACCCCCCACCCCCCCCCTCCCCCACGCCCTCATAAAACACCCCCCACCCCAGACTCAGCCGGGCCAGAGTGAGGATTAAGGTCATGAAGATGAAGTCGAATGGAGAGCTACTGCTGTGTATGAGAGAAAGCTGTCGAAGGTGCTCTTGGGAAAGGGTCAGCTCGATTTGTTTATCTTTCGAAAATACAACCAAGGAGGCACTTTTCTTTGTATCGAAAAAGCTAAAAATGCCTTTAATAATGTGGTGACTCTGACTCATCCACTGAGGTTGTTAAAAATAAATCCTACCAGCGAGTACCTTAACTTTCTAGGACTGGCGACTGTTGCGTTTCAGTTCAGGCAATTTCCAGAAATGTATTTGCAATTCCCACCCTGAGAATCAGTGAATTCATTGAATTGAATTTCAGTTCCTCGCTAAGTATCTTTGAAAAGAATACTCGCACACATGCACACGTTTTTATATCTGTGATGAGGAATGGTCCCAGTAACCATGTTCTGGTATGGGCTGATGGGAAATGTATGCAATAACGGTTCTCTGGTTTGTTCATATTAATGGGTTGTGTCCAGCTGTACGTGCTGAGCCATGGCCAGTGCATCTATCGGGGAAAGGTGTCGAATCTTGTACCATACCTCCGGGACCTCAACCTCAACTGCCCCACATACCACAACCCAGCAGACTTTGGTAAGAATGGCTTGAAGTCTATTTTATTCTTTTAAACATTTATACTTACTTCAGGTGCCTTTGAAATGCTGTGTGTGACAATGATTAGCACTATATGACAGTGATGATCCCCGTGTGAATAAAGTGATTAGCCCTGTGTGACAGTGATGATCCCTGTGTGATTAAAGTGATTAGCACTATATGACAGTGATGATCCCTGTGTGATTAAAGTGATTAGCACTATATGACAGTGATGATCCCCGTGTGATTAAAGTGAGTAGCCCTGTGTGACAGTGATGATCCCCGTGTGATTGCAGTGATGGAGGTCGCTGCAGGGGAGTACGGGGACCAGACGTCCAGGCTGGTGAAGGCCCTGCAGGAGAGGAAGACTGAGAAGGACTATAAGACAGAGGGGCACAAAGAGGAGGGCCTCAACCCGTTCCTCTGGCACAGGCCCTGTGAGGAGGTGAGAAACCCCACTCTGAGATCAGCTGACACCCATGGAGCTGACCCAACCCTGAAAAGCACAATAAGAAAGAAATCCAAATCGGTTTAAAAAAAAAAAAAAAAACACTCAAATCTCCCACATTTGGGCAAACATACATTTTTGGAGCATGCTCTGGAAGAGTGAGTTTGATTATGAAGCAGAATATTGTGTTAGATGCAGGCTTTTCCTGGAGCCTCATTGGTCAGCAAGGATCCTGATGTTGATGATGACAATGAGGATGATTATAATAGTGATGATGCTGATGATGGTAATTTTTATGATGATGATGATGGTGGTGCTGATGCTGATGATGGTGACGATGGTGATGATGATTATGATGGTGAAGATGATGATGATGATGATGATGATTTGTCTCCAGGACTCCACTACTGCAGAGGGCTGCCACAGTTTCTCAGCCAGCTGCCTGACCCAGTTCTGCGTCCTGTTCAAGAGGACCTTCCTCAGCATCATGAGGGATTCGGTGAGAAAGCCCACCACCTATTGGACAAGATGTAAAATGCAGTCCAAAAGGAAGAAAACATCTTAAATGGCCAATTGCACCTTTGCAAATTGATTATAGCAGAGCAGGTCATTCAAAGTGCCATTGAAAAATGCAACAGTCAGTCTCCTCCCTGGGATTTGAACCCGTCAGCCTGTGGGGCAGTGGGCATATTTAGGCGTTTTGGCAGGACCCGGCTCTAACAGCACGACTCTCCGCCTGTCCTCCAGGTGCTGACTCACCTGCGCATCACCTCTCACATCGGCATCGGAATTCTCATCGGTCTGCTCTACCTGGGCATCGGCAACGAGGCCAAAAAAGTGCTCAGCAACTCGGGCTTCCTCTTCTTCTCCATGCTCTTCCTCATGTTCGCCGCCCTGATGCCCACGGTGCTCACCTGTGAGTGTGTCTGGAGCCTGATAGGGAGGGGGGGGGTATCCTCACCTGACCCGGTCCAATCCCTGTGTAGCTCCTGTGTATTGTTGGCCAATCACAGAGGGCTGCTGATTTTGACAACAGAGTGACAGAGTTGAGAGAATTACAGGGAGACATCTCATGCCGATACAGTGGTCATTTGTTCTGTGTGTTCAGGATCCACCCATTGGCCCAGGGCAGTCATACCCTAATGGTGGGTGTGCGGGTGTGTTTGTGTGCGTAGTGGTTTGCATTAGTCCTTGTTGCATCCTCATTGTCTCTACAAAATAAAACAACTTCATCAGAATAAAAGAAATTCGCTCATCTTTTGCCTTTTATCGCCTCTCGTTCCAGTTCCACTCGAGATGGGGGTGTTCCTGAGGGAGCACCTTAATTACTGGTACAGTCTGAAGGCGTACTACCTGGCCAAAACCATGGCAGATGTGCCCTTCCAGGTACAAATTCTCTATTCTACTGAAAGATGGTTTCAGTGAGCAGTGTGCTATAGACAGTTACCCCACCTGCTGTTCATGTCAAAACTCACAGCTAGGATACCTTACAGAATCATCCTTCAAACAACCACAAAACAGGGGTGGAGAAGCAGAAGGAGATATGAGGCCAAGAGGAAAGCACAGGTTAAAAATTAAAAAGCCATTCTGCCTGATTTAGAACAATCTCTGAACAGCTTTACATAACTGGGGTTTACATAACTGCCTTAGCTCCCAGAATACCCTCAGGAAAACAATGCCCCAGATGTTGTTATTATGATAATGTTTTCAAGTTAGTGTATTTATCACAGATGGGGCCATTTCCATGTCCTGTACCTCAGAGGCAGCCAAACATTCTGGACAAGCCATCGTCTATGAACCATCAGGATTGGGATTAAGGATTGCTTGATAAATGACAAAAGACTAAAATCATGTCAGGCTGTGGCCTATCACAGTGTTGTGTTAGAGGCAGTGTAATGTCGCCCTGCCTGCTGTGGCCTATCAGAGCGTGTGTTAGAGGCAGTGTAATCCCGCTCCCTGCAGGCTGTGGCCTATCACAGTGTTGTGTTAGAGGCAGTGTAATGTCGCCCTGCCTGCTGTGGCCTATCAGAGCGTGTGTTAGAGGCAGTGTAATCCCGCTCCCTGCAGGCTGTGGCCTATCAGAGCGTGTGTTAGAGGCAGTGTAATCTCGCCCCCTGCAGGCTGTGGCCTATCAGAGCGTGTGTTAGAGGCAGTGTAATCCCGCTCCCTGCAGGCTGTGGCCTATCAGAGCGTGTGTTAGAGGCAGTGTAATCTCGCCCCCTGCAGGCTGTGGCCTATCACAGCGTGTGTTAGAGGCAGTGTAATGTCGCCCCCTGCAGGTGGTGTTCCCCATTGTGTACTGCAGCATCGTGTACTGGATGACCTCACAGCCCTGCGACGCCTTGCGTTTCGCGCTCTTCCTGTCCCTGGGAACCATGACCTCCCTGGTGGCGCAGTCTCTGGGGCTGCTAATCGGAGCCGCCTCTACCTCGCTACAGGTGAGTCTGCCGCCCCGCGTCACCTGTGACTCCGCTGCAGGATCCGAAAAAAAACAGATTGAGAGGCAAGTTAGTCATGGCATATTTAAAAGTGAAAATGCACAAGATGTGCGACATATGGGCATCTGCAATCTTCATTGTATTGCCCTTGGAAATGCTGTTAATGTGTTCTTAGATAATAGCTAATTTAGCCTTTGAAATAATCTATTATATTAGCATCTATTACATTATGCGGTGCAGTCCTGCTGTATGCTATAGCTGCTAATAGAGGCTTTATAAAGCATCTATTACATTTATGCAGTGCAGTCCTGCTGTATGCTACAAATGCTATAGCGGCTAATAGAGGCTTTATAAAGCATCTATTACATTATGCAGTGCAGTCACACTGTATTCTCTGGGTCCTGTCTCAGGTGGCGACGTTTATTGGGCCCGTGACGGCCATCCCTGTTCTGCTTTTCTCCGGTTTCTTCGTCAGCTTCGACACCATCCCCAAATACCTGCAATGGATGTCCTACATTTCATACGTCAGGCAAGTGGAGCGGCTATGTTCTTTTGGCTAAAGTATCCAGTGATGTCATCATAGAATTGGGAATGAAAGCTGATTTTTCTGTTATGCACTGGTTTAAATACAGCAACACAGTTTTGTTCAGTGAGCAGCTTGTTGATTGTTTTGTTGTTTTCCAAAGCTTGACTCAGTTACAACCAATAGCAGATGCCATTACACAAACCTAAACATTATATCAGCTACCATCGTTTTTCCCCATACTTTGAGTGGTTTTTCTTCACATTGGGAAGTTTTTCTGGTTTTCTGTGGGGTTCGGTCTGTCCTGTAATGTGTCCTCGCTGTGTACCTGTTTACCTGTGACGGCAATTAATGCGTTACCTGCGTTAGAACCCTGCTTCCCTGGCCCCAGCAGGTACGGGTTCGAAGGAGTCATCCTCTCCATCTACGGACTGAACCGAGAGGACCTGCACTGCGACACTGACGACACCTGTCACTTCCAGAAGTCGGTGGCCATCTTGAAAGAGCTGGACGTGGAGAACGCCCGGCTGTACCTGGACTTCATCGTGCTCGCCATCTTCTTCGTCGCCCTCCGCCTCGTCGCCTACCTCGTCCTGCGCTACAAGATCAGCGCCGAGAGGTAGAGGAGGAGGTGATGAAGAGCAGAAGAAGACGGTGGAGATGGTGAACTGAAACCTTGAAAGTGGGGTTGGAGTTGGTTATGGGTCTGTGCATGCGTGTGTGTGAATGTGTGTGCGGGCACACGTGTGTGTGCATGTATGTGTGTGAGTGTGTGATTGTGTGTGCAGATGAATTAGTTTTCCTAAGCAGTAAGAAATGAGAAATGCCCTTTGGAATGTGCTTTTATCTTACACTGCCAGACAGCACAGGCATCCCGTGTTGTCTTTTCCTGTGTTGAATGCATTTCCAATCCAAAACAAGGTAGGATTTTCTGACAGAAAAAGAGCAATTTAGGCATTTAGAAAGAACACAAATAAGTCACTGCCCCTTCTCAAAAAAATTAAGGCAACAATTAGAAAAAATTTTTTTAAACAATTTGGGGAAAAAAAAAGATCTTCTCTGGCTTCCCCTGCCAGCCTTGCTGAGTGACTCTATGGATGGCTGGCTCTGGCTTGATTAAGCATCCTTGCTGTAGTCCTTTGAGAGTTAGCACCTAGCTCCAGGCAGGGCTCCTTAATGCTCATTGGCCATGTCAGAGAAAGCAGGTGGCGCTTCGAGAGCTGACTGTGATGTTTGCTTTTGATCTCGCGCTGTCGCCTCCTCCGTGTCCGTACGCGTAGTGGTTCTGCCGGGTCTGCTCGGTGACCGGTACCATCGCGCACGGCACCGAACCTCTGAGCGCTACGCAGAGCGAGGGGAGCTCCGCGTCCACAGACTGATGCCATTTAAAGGGGCCTGAGGGTAGAGAATTATCTGTTTCTTCTGATTTTTTCTTTTTGGTAAAGTCCTGCTCACATCCCTAATATTTGGCAGCTCGGCCGTACGTTTCCCACAGGCTTTCAGAGTGAACGTCACTAAGCCACATTCCATCTGTTTAAGGCTGTCAGCTGATCTCTTAATAGGTTTTCTGGAATAGACAAAAATACATTTTTATTTATGTATAGTGCTCCACACAGCCTTGATTTACCTGGGACTTAGATCCATGCTCAAAACTAAACCCTCCGACTGGAGTCACTCATGAAATCTTGCATTCAGTTCATTTATTTCATAAGTAGGAATAGTCCCATTAAGGAACACAGATAATTAGTCGGCATATATTTTAGTTTTTTTTTTTTTAATGTAAAAATGTAGTAATTTTTGTGACAGGCAGAGAATAGCTGCGTTTACTTCTACATTGGAATCCAGGTGAAGTTCATACATTGATGTATGCATTATTCTGTTATTGCCAAATATCTGGAGTGTAAGGCTTGGAGAGCAGCTTATTTCTGCTCGAGTTCTGACAGACGTGAGCTTGTAAAAGCCACTGTTATACCTCAGAGATGCTTTCGCCTCTAAAATGGAAGGACATCGTTTTGAAAGTACATTTTGATGTCGCCTATTTCCCATGTCCAAAATGAGAACATTTAAGGGGCATATTTACTGTGGCAAGTGATGGAAAAAGGCACATTTTCTCTGTTGGGAACAACCCATAAAAATCATCATGTACACCGACAGACAAAGCAAAAATCAATGCAAAACTGTTTTATGTGAAATTGTATGTTCTCATTGTTGTTGTTTTATTTGAGGAGAACCCAGCTACACGATATTAAAGTATCGTCCTGATGTGCCCCTACCGTGGCAACGTTATTATTACATTGCACCAATGTTACTATAATGTTCTGATGTTGTGTGTTAGCTGGGTGTATCTAATAGGAACACTAAACTATTTGTTCCTCTTTACCTGCAAGATTTGTACTCTTTTTGTAACCGTGGTGTTTGCAAACAGGGCACTTCCTGAGTGGACCCTGGAGAACGTGTAATGCAAAGTATTTAAATATTTTTCTATTTTTTCCCTTATTGAATCTGTCCCAGCTTTGGTTACACCATTAATTGAACTGAACTATAGCACCACCTGTCTTTCCTGTGTATTTATGTGTGCGTGTGTGTGTGAGTGCATAAGTGTGTGTGCTTGCCTCTGTGTGTGCTCAAAGCTGTAGGTAATAGTAAATATTTTCTGTACATGCGACAGCTGTGTTTGCAATGAAATTTGAGAGAAATCTAATAAAGCTGCAGTATTTTTCACTTCTCTATGAGCATCTATCATTTCACTAGCTGCATGTCCCAAAGGACGTCACAGCCACACTAGAAAACATCCCTTTAACCGGTGAGTTTTAAAGGGATTATGATCTGGAATTCATGCAGTTAAAACGAAAAGCAAGCTATGATGCAATTAAGCATCTGAAAATGCATTAGCTGGAAAAATTATTATTATTTTTTTTGTTTTTTTGTAAAATATGGTGTAATGGAATTTGTCAGGTAGACTCAAGGGTTAATTCAGAGACTGCGTAAAAATTAAACCCACTATCACAGTAATCCTGGGTGCTCTATTATTTTATGCATATGCAATATGACTGACATCTCATATGATAAATGACACAAACACTTTATAAGATTAATGTCTGCTGCTGATGCTGTACTGGAGAATACCCCTACATGCTGGCTTTCATTCTAACCCGCAATCACTGAAGTCTAACAAGCTGTTGTTTTTTATTATGTCCATCATGTCAAATGAGAGATAATTTCGCATTAAGTGTAGCATTAAATAATGTTGATGCTACACTGTGTCAAACAGATGTACGAAGAATGAATATTCCATTTGAATGATTTTACAATATATTTTATTATTGTCGGTGCTAGCAAGTGATTGTCTTTAAAACCGATTTCAAGTGTCCAGTACAAGCCACCGACATGTACCATAAATATAAGGCCAGATTAGAAATGGACATGACTGCACAGATGATGTGTGAATATCAGACAGGCCTGCTATACTGTGGATGTCTGACCGTTCTTCTTGTCACAGTTGAGCATCTTGCACATAAAATAATCCTTAAAAAACAGTCTCCACATAATCCCAAACGGCAGTTTTTTTCAAAGGTTAAGAAATGGTTTTTCACCTTTTTAAAATATTATGATTTGCCTGTTCTCTACAGCATTAAATGTATTACTCATCCTTGATATTTACACACTCAATTAACCCGACGACAACACATTCTACGTGTGACAGTTAGAGCTCACTTTAAAATTCCTTCTTATGTCAGATCTGATGAGTGTGTGCAACGTTAACAGGCCACAGTTGTTATTTTGGTCAGGAAAAAGCTTAGCACTTACAGAATCCAACCTGAGGTAGCCAACCAACTCAACCCTGACATCACATTCAACGAATAGTTCATCTCTGAAGGTTTTAAGTTTTGTCTTGCAAAAAAAATACCAGCAGTGATTAGCCAGTCATCCAGAATCCAGAACGGAATGTGCGTTTCTGAGAGTCGGTCAGTTTGAGGTTTTTATAGTTTTTTTTTGTTTTAGCTCCAGACGTCCTGTGAGTACCGGCCCTTGGTCATCAGCTTCTTGACGTACTCCGCCGCCTGGGCGCGATCCATTCCTCCGATCTCCGCCGCCATGTCGGAGAAGGTGCTCTGGACGTCCCGCGCCATGTTCCGGGCATCCCTGACAAAATAATAACGGGGTTTAAGAGTTTGGGTGAGACTGTATGCGGGGGGGGGGGGGGGCGGGGGGGGGCGGGGGGGGGGCGTCCAGTCAACAAGAAGACCCTTCAATTAGAAGCCATTGATCATTAGGTGCGATTCATTTGGGAGGTGTGCACATAACACTTAACTGTTAAAACATGAAACCTAAGAATACAAGACTAGACCAAAAAAAGTCAAGAACAGGCCATGCAGCCCGTCTAGGCTAAGCTTTTACCCAAGTAGGGGGTCACATATAACACAGAATATCCAGGATTGGTTCACACAAAGTGTTTTTTTTATCAGGTGATATTCTGAAAACTGCTGAGAGCAGCCGAATCCACTCCAGACGTGGAGAGGCGGGGCTCGGAACCCCTCTGGATGCTTTATGTCCAATGAGAGGTTTTGGCGTGCCTTTGATTGACAGGCCCTAAGCCAATCACTCACCCGCAGACGTAGATGTGTGCGTTCTCCCGGTCAATCAGCTTCCACAGGTGCTCTTGGTCCTTCTTCAGCAGATGTTGCACATACACCTGAGGACCCAAAATGAGATAATTCAGATCACACCTACAGTGGAACTGTAAGCTGAATATCTCTGTTGGGATTCCCTTAGCCTATAAGGCTACTCTGAGCAGGAGTCCAACCATCCAACCGTCCAATCAGAGGTCTGCTTAACTTTCAGGGAGGTGATTTGCTATTGAATTAATGGTCAATTATTTATTATGAAGAATCACTATTTTGTGTGGGTGGTACATCACTGGATACACATTGAGTCAGTATCTAAATACCAAAAATAACCTGAATATCTGAAGGAATCTGACAGTTCTTCACTACAAAATTTTTCAGAATGGAGCTGGATTGTTACTTATCAGTATGTAGCGTATGTACTTATCAAAAACATGCAATGTAAATTTCACTAAACAGAGTGAAACTAAATGGGAGTTTATGCCTTGCAGTGCTGTCCGTCATCCCTCCTGACCAATGAGAGAGCAGCATGGCTCCCAGGGACCCACCTTCTGCTCCTGGTCTCTAGAGAAGGCCACGTTGACCTGCGTGAGCACTCCCGCCTTCTCAAACTCCTCCAGCTCCTCCTGGTACAGGAAGTCTTCATCTCTATGACGACAGCCATAGTACAGAATGGTCTCGCCTACCGCCCGGCCTGCAGGGGGCGACAGCACACATTTTATTTTGTGCGTGTATGTGTGTGTGTATTTGTGTATCTCTGTGTGTATACAGTATATACACACACTCTATCTGTGAATCTGCAGCTAACGTTATTTACTGCACAGGAACCTGGCTGCAGTGAGAGTATATCTCATCAAAGAAAAAAATCATCACCGATAAGAAGATATTTAAAGCCATTTAAAGGTGTTAAAGTGCTTAAGCATTTTAAGCATTAAGCTTTCACACACACACACACAAACACCCACACACCCCTTCCCCACACAAACACACCCTACCCACACGCATACACACCCCCCCCCCCCCCCCACACACACTCTGTCTGTACCTTGCTCTCTGAGCCAGGCCTGCTCCTGGATGAAGCCCATGAAGGGAGCGATGCCGGTCCCAGGCCCGATCATGATCACCGGGCTGCTGGGCTTGAACGGCAGCCGGAACTGAGACTTCCGGATGTACATGGGCACCGTGGACTTGTGCCCGTTGTCCGTCACCCGCTTGTTCTTCAGCCAGGTGGTGGCCACGCCCCTGTTCACCCGGTTGGTGCTGGTCTGGTACTCCACCACCACGGCACAGATGTGAATGCTGCCGGGGTGCACCTGTTCAGGGGGCGAGGGGACCCCATCAGCACACTCACACTTACTGAGCGCCAGCACAGAACATCGATCAAAAACACAGGCCAGAATACCTGAACCCCAGCACTGAATCAGGATGGATGCCTTCTGATAAGCATTTCATTTCAAAATACTTTAACCCTTTAAACACCAGGGTGGACAGGTGTGCACACCTGAGAGGACAGGTACACTCACCTGGGAGGACAGGTGCACTCACCTGAGAGGACAGGTACACTCACCTGGAAGGACAGGTGCACTCACCTGGAAGGACAGGTACACTCACCTGGGAGGATAGGTACACACACCTGGGAGGACAGGTGCGCTCACCTGGGAGGACAAGGAGCACTCACCTTGGCGGAGGAGGCGATGGAGTAGTACCGGGTCTGTAGGCGGGGAAGCAGCTCACACAGGTGGTCGATGGGCGGGCGCAGGGAGGGCAGGTCTTGCAGGACGGCCAGAATGTTTCGGCGAGATTCCAGCACCCAGCTCTGGTACAGACTCTGCGGGAAAAAACACACCCTGAGACAGACTTCAATAAGGGTAAAGAAGCCATTTCAGTCTGGGGGTTAACAGTACTACCTCCATCACAACAACAACATACCCAATTACTCCTTCCCATGAGGAATACAAGAGGACTACAAACTACAATGATGAATGTTAATAAGATAGGTCAGGTCAGAGAGGCCAAAGGTGAGGGTCACACACCTTTCCCTCCGGGGAAGAGGAGGTCATTTTGCGCATGTGCTCCTGTTGGGCGGAGTCTGAGGCATACTGAGCCAGCTCATACAGCACGTTGGTCCGCGGGGGGCTGGTGATGTCCAGGTAGTGCATCAAGGCCGTGCGGTACGTGGTGGGACAAGGGAATGGGTTCTTCTTATTGGACTCCTCTGTGGGGGGGGGGGGGGGGGGGATACACAGAGAGCCAATCAAATGTCAGGAGCCAAACGGTTGATGGAGCTTAAAAGAACACCTATTTCTGAATGCAGGGCCGGGTTACATTCATATTTTACAGGCAGGAAAAATCTGAAAATTCTCTGTCACGCACCTGACAAGTTTTAGCCGAATACGATAGAGACAAAAGCGCACCGTCGGCATGATATAGGAGCTCATAAACAGCTATCTCGCCAAATTGACGGGACAGCATGTGAAACCGCACATCACATGACACGTCATTTCACCGCTCTGAACTCCAGCGGTTTGGCAGTGAATAATAGGCCACGTTCGGGCTTCTCGTGCTCTCCGTTCCTCTCAGATTGTTTTCCTCTCGTTTCTCTTCAGTCAAGGACGGAAAGGCTGACGTCGGGGGACGAGCGATTTCCGAGCGCGGCGGCGAGCGGCGCTATCGAAGGCCTACCGTCAAGGTTCCTGAGGGAGATGACAGTCTCAAGGTCCACGTCGAGCACGTGCCCGATCTGATTGACGATGGCAGGGTCGTTGGTGGGGTACACTGCAACGTGGTCTCCAGCCTCGTACCTACAGCGCGTGGCAGGAGTTCAGCCAGTCACAGACTCATCGAACACTTTCCTGCACTCAAAACTCTTAAAACTCGAAAGAGAACACCATGAAAATGTGAGTAAAGTATATTATCAAGACACTGTAACACTTTACAATATATGGGCAATGTGCTGTAGGAATTGCTGCTGTCCTATGTTGCAATGTATTATGCTACTGTCAAATATATTTTAAATTATATTTTCAAAAAAGTCTAAATATTTGCAATATATGACAGCATATTCTGTTTCTGTAAGGGAAGACTGAGAATACCAAAGACCAAACAAAAGTGGTTATGATACAGTACCAAACTTTACTGCACAACCAGCATTTCGACTGAAGTGCGAAAGAATTCGGTTTAGGGCGCGTAACCGTGGTGATGTTAGCAGTGCTCTCTGGGCTGCTGAGCCACAGGGTGGGGGCGTTTCCTGCGCAGACAGGAAGTGGGCTCGGCAGCACCGTTACCTGATCTTAGAGCCCGTGATGTCCAGCTCCAGGTGCATCAGGTGGCGGCTCCCCCCCTTGTTCAGTTTGCGGTTGACCGTGACTGGAGCCAGAAATGGGTTTTTGGTATCGAAGGGCCTGAACGTACCGGGGGGGTGTGGGGGGGGGGGGGGGGTGGGGGGGGGGGGGGGTGTGGGGGGGGGGGGGAGGTAAACATTAAATTAATTACAGAGTGCTGCATCATATATTTCAGGTCAAGTACCTGTATTCCTTATTCTACAGCACCAGTGGTGTATAACACATTTTCTCCTACTGCGGAAATTTACTATTCACAGCTATGTGCTTATGTTACACAAATGGGAGACTTGGGCAGTCTTAGTTGCTGGAATACGATGAGTTAATAGGACTTAATTCTCCTTGCAGAGCTCGTTGAACTGGAGGAATAAAATTCACATTTTATGAAGAGCGATTTGCCCTTTGGGGAGTTATCAGTTCGGCAGACTCACGGCCTCTGGGTCTCAAAGCTCTTGAGGCGGCTGATCTCTCCGGTGTAGACCGTGCTCATGTCGATGTCGCCGTGCACCTCCAGCTCGTACTGCCGGATGCTGTGAGGGGAGGACGGTACTGTCACGGTTGTAAGATACATAAAAGAGGGAGAGGGGAGAGAATCGGGGCGGGGGAAGGAAGCGAATTGGGAGGAGGAGAGAGGGAAAGGGGAAAGGAGAGAGAGACAGAGCTCACAGACCTGGACTCCTCTCCAGTGGCTTCCACGCCGAAGTGCTCACACATCGCGGGCCAGAACTGCTCCCGCCAGGACACAAAGTCCTCCTCCAAACTGCGGAAGGAGGGGCGTAAAGGATGAGCGGCCATCCTGGTCCGGCAGCCTAACTCTGGTCTGAGGAGAGCTGCAGTGTACGCAGGCTTATCACCGCTACTCTGCTCTTAAACGATCAAGTAAAGCAGTTCAGTTACCTCATCTACCTCACATTGGGCCTCACTCACCAAACATGCGTACGATCACAAACCAAACCATGAGTAAGAACATTTTGAAATTCATAATTTTTTTCCTACCTGGATTTGTTCATGGCTGTTTCCTTATGCAAATCACATGAACAGGAATGCGCATAAAATTTACAAACAGCCACCATTCATCATCTCATACACCTGGGATATGCACAAAAACAAAGGTTTGCACATGCGTCGTGAATCCCATATTGGTTTCTCGTAGGAAAGTTTTCAAGAAAAAAGTAAGAATAATTTAAGAAAAGTTTTGTGAATGAGGCCCACTGAGTCTGAACTGGTTCAGTATGTTTGTGAGCCCTGGGGATAGAGGCCAGAGTCCTGGGGGAGACAACCCTTGCACAGTCTACTCGAGGGAACTCAGCTGTAGTTCCCCCACCGAGGCCACAGAGGGCGCTGTTTCTTACTTGGCGTCGTCGTCTCCCATCCCCAAGTCAAAGATCCTCTTGGCGCCCAGCTCCTCCAGCCTTTTGTCCACGTATTTCCCCATGGCGTTGAAGTGCTCGTATGTTTTATTCCCCAAAGCGAACACCTGGAAATGGACCAAATCAAATAAAGGATCAGGTGTACAACTGTGAAATAACACAGTTTATCAGCGTTACTTATTTGTTAAGCAAATCCCGAGCCATTTACACAGCTTTTCTTCTGTGCATTTACATATTTTCTGTTTTATTACAGCCGGATGTTCAGTTTTCTAAGATACGAGAGCAGTGCCCTGGGATTTGAACCTGCAACCTCTCAGTTGCTAGAATCCCAGATCTCCATCCACCACGTGACCTCACAGACAAGATGTCATAAATCGTATTAAATGCTGCCTGTAAATGTGCGAGAGCCAAAAGTCTCCCAGACAAAAAGTTGTATTTACCAAAACCGTTCTAAATTGAACAAAAACAAAGCAGGCATCGCACATGCGCAGTGAGACTTTCACCATCTATTAAAGAGCCAACAGAGACTTGTCTGACATTCTGAGACTCTTACGTAGACAATAAAAATAAAAGCTGCTCTGGCACCCAGAAGCAACGTTCTCCCCTCTCAGAGAGAAGGGTCGTCGGCAGGTGTTCTCTACTCATGTCGGTTTAGGGAGCTGGGATGGGACCGTTTTAATGAGAACGTGGGGACTATGGGGGGGGGGGGGGGGCGGACTGGGGGGTTAGGAGCTGAGATGGGACTGTTTTAATGAGAACGTGGGGACTGCGGGGGGCGTATAAAGTCACATTGAAAAATGAATCACAGATGCTTGCTGCTTTTACTGAGAACCCCTAAACGTCTCATTTATGGGGGGTAAAATGAGGAACTTCCTGTCTGGAGGGAAAAAAAAGAAAAGAACAGAAAAGAAAATGAAAGCCAGTTGCACTTCCTCTAACAGCTACATGAAAACATATAACAACCAAAAAAAAAACAGAAAAAGAACAAATCACACCTCGTAACATTCTCCTCAAGCCCCCTCCACCCCCCCGCCCCCCCCCCCCCACCCCCCATAAAGCCTTGTTAGTCCTGCTGAAATGTAATGAATGTAGGGCACTGAGTTTTGAAAAGCCCAGCATCGGAAATTAGCATATGCTATAAATGCCGTTATGCATTGCATTGGTTATTGTTTGTCAATACGCTATGTTTAAATGTATCTGCCCCTATCAAATAAACATTAAATAAATAAATAAATAAATAAATAAACAGCTAACTTCCGACAACATTCCCGCCAACTGCAGATCCCGCCAACCACGAAACCCCCCCCTACAGGCCCCCGGAGCATCACGCGGCTCAGACCCAGCTCCACCTGGGAGTTAGGGTAAAGCGACACATCCTCCAACGAATCACCTGGCATCACTCTAGCCTCCCACCATCAGCCGCTCATTGGTCGTGTCATAATCGGTTGATTTTTGTGATCTCCGTCCAATCAGCAGCCAATCTAATCCCTGGGAACGAGGCGTGAAGACTCTTCAGCCAATCAACATCTCAATGGCTTAAGTGTGAAAACACATACCCACCCACCGGCCCTGCAGGCCTGGAGTCGCGTAACCCTGCGTTACGGTTTCCGTAGCGCCCCGTGTCTGTTTTACGCGCGACGGCGACACCTCTGCGCTCACCGTGAAGTTGACGCCCCCCAGCTCGGCGTCGCCCTCCTGCAGCCAATCGTGGAACTCCTGAGCGTTGTCCGTGGGGTCCCCTTCGCCGTACGTCGCCACGCAGAAGATGGCGATGGAGTTCTCTATCTCCGCCAGGCGAGAGAGCTCCGACTGCCGAGGGAGAGAAGCGTGAGCGGGGTTCGCCCTGTCCTCCATTTTAGAAAGAGGAGGAAGCTGTGACAGTCTGTTTCTGTCCTTAATTCAGCTCTTTCAACAGCCCATCCACAACAGCCATGTTGGCCAGCAAGAAAAACTGAACTGAACAGGTTTTAGAAAATATTTAGAACAGAAAGGAACAGTTAGGAACAAAGGAGAACAGAGAGAAACAGAAAAGAACTGAAGGAACAGAGCAGAACAGAGAGAACAGGAAGGAACAGAGCAGAACAGAGAGGACAGGGAGGAACAGAGCAGAACAGAGAGAACAGAAAGGAACAGAGCAGAACAGAGAGAACAGGAAGCAATGGGAAGAGAATGGGTGGAGCAGAGAGGAACAGAAAGACTCCGGGAGGAACGTAAAGGAACACAGCATCACCATGTCGTACTCCTCTGGATCCGCTGCCATCCCCTTCATGCCGTAGCGCTGGGCATCTTTGGCGAGGCGGTTGGAGAACTCCTCGGCCGTGCCCGTCTGAGAGCCGTAGAACACCACGATGTTCCTGCCCTGCAGAGAACAGGAACCAGCCGCCATTTCACAAACCCCTCCCCACCTCTCACTCATTACATCACAGGCATTCAGCAGATGCTTTTATCCAGAGCGACTTACACAACTTTTTACATTGAATTTACCTTGCATCCATTTATACAGCTTGGTTAAGTACCTTGCTCAAGGGTACAACAGCAGTGTCTTACCCGGGAATCGAACCTGTGAGCTTTTGTTTACAACGGCCAGCTCCTTACCCATGATACTACACTGCCACCCAACTTCACTCCCCAGCTGCGTGTAAGAGTGGACAGCTCAAAAGCAGAGAGCTCATATGCCATCCAGCACATGCATGGTGATGTACGTCTGGTTCTAGCAGCGACAAAAACACTGAAACTTAAACTGTCCATAAACATTCAGTGAAACTCAATAATCACAGCAGAGTTATTCACAGATTCACAAGCTGTGATGCAGCACGCAGCACTGGAAGCACAATACTTTTTATGAAATCTCTGACTGAAGTTACATAATTTATATCAGAGTCACAAAGGATGTCATGACAGAGTCATACAGGGCAAGCTTTTAATGTTGTAAAAAGGGTATCTGTGCATTTTCCCGCAGCCTGTCAGCATTAGCCCCCCGCCCCCCTTTTAAGACATTTCAGCCAATGACAAAATTATGACTCCGACTGATCGTAAAATCCCATACTGCAAACCAGAAAGAGCACACCCCCACCCTGAGAGGTGCAGAAAGAGCACACCCCCACCCTGAGAGGTGCAGAAAGAGCATACCCCCCCCCCCCCCCGAGAGGTGTGCTGCTGTGATGAACTGGTACGATCACACGGGGAGAGCCCATGGTCTCCATCAGAACCCACAGCGCTCTACGGAAAAGGCCAGCCAGCCCTGAACTGTGACAGAAAGGAGACTTTCTTTTGCACTCACTGTTTTCTTCATCTTTTCGATGAAGCTCTTTTCTTGTGTGGTCGTAACTCTGAAAAGGGAGGAAGAACAAAGTTACAACTGGACCTTTTTTTGGGCCCTTTTTTAAAGTTCTTTAAGGTCTGAAAGTTCTGAAAGCCCTCTGAAAACAACTCTGTTGTAGTAGATTCACATTCACCTGAAGATGAATCACCTGGCCCATTCACACACGCAGAAGGTTAGATTTTATACAGCTGTTTATGAAACCTGAATAACTGATCAATACGAGAACCGGCCTCTACACAGCTGACATAGGAGAGGAGCTACACTGGCCCTGCAAGACTCGGGCAAAGTTCCAAACCCCCCTGCCCCCCCCTCCCCTTCCCACTAACATTAATCATGGCAGTACAATCAGTGACCATGGCTTAGCTAGCTTCACAAACATGAGATAAGCATGACTGATGACTGTGCAAAAGCAGAGCAGCCTGTCCATCAGAAGGCTGACAGATCGATAGACAGATCGTGTGGTGCAGGAGCTTGCACATGTACAGCACATGATAGCATGTGCGTGGGTGATTCAGCTGCTGATGAAATCTAAGACCTCCCCTTTGTAACAGTGATGTAACAGAGGGGTTACCAACCTTTTCACACAGCTCAACTTCACGAGCAGATACGAACGCACATTAAAATACTAATTATCGAAATGTTGCCTGACACCAGACCTCAGTCAAAAATGTATTTGTTTTGGATTCAAATACTTTTCTACAATTTACTGATCTTGCCTGGTGTATTGGAACCAATGAAATACTCTCAAAAAAGTGCAGGCTCAATTACACCAGGCAAGAACAATAGAGCACAGAAAAGTATTTGAATCCAAAACAAATACGTATTTGACCCAGGTCAGCCTGACACAGCTTGAATTATGACATTAAATTATATTTTTAAACCCATTTTAAACAACAGTACATACTCTATATGACTGATGCAGAGATATAAGTACTACAGTATATAACTAACTGTTTAATCCCACTGGATTGAATGTAATAGAATGTGACTAGCAAATATTAACTTACTTTTCTCACATGCATCTCACAACCCACTGCACCCCTTCACAGCCCGGTCTGGGTAAAAACTGATATAATGCCACAGTTCAGACACTTCAAACATGGCAACAGCTTCCAAGATCCGAAAGCTTGCCTCCTTTTCAAAAAGAAAACCTAAACAATAAAAGGAAACATGCAAGTTGTTCAAACAAAGCCTAAGCTTTCTGGGAAGACGTTAGCCCTGTCAGAGATGATAAAGTGGTCTTTGAGTGAGCTATTCATACGAATCTAAGAGCCCTTCCCAGGCTTAGGAACACAAAGCTAAAAGGCCTGGCCTTTTATTTGTATGGGTAACTGATGCAGCAAATTATTATCCTTAACTGAGCTCTTAAACATGGAAAAAGCTAAATAAATAAATAATAAATACATAAGAAAATATTTGTAGAATAATTTCTGGAAGAAATGGGCTGTGAATCAGACTTTGTTTGTGTTAAACTGTTCCTGGATTAAAACGTGATTTTTTTTAAACGTTCAGTTTCAGGAAAAGAGGAAAAATAATAACAATAAAGGCAAATTAATACAGACTTTCATAATTACTATCAAACAAAAAGACACATTCTGCCCTGAATTCTATTTTAAATTTCCATGTGAGACATACCAAAAACCAAAAACACAAGTTTAGAAATTTCACGCGGAGAGCTGGGAATTCTTTGATAAAATTTCTAAGTGCAAGAAACTCCTGACGGTGGGCATTCGTTAAGCTCAATCTGCCACACAGGCTTCGGTCTCGTCCCCGGAGAGCGGAGAGCGCAGTGTTCTGGGGGTGAGTATGACCGCGCGGGAGGTCTGAGAGGGGTTCAGGCAGAGCTGAGCTGCCTCTGCACAGACTCATTAAGGACAATCAGGGTGGACCCTCATTAACACGCAATGTGCCAAATAAAATACATTCACAACGCCGAAAAAAAATATATATATCGCGACCCTTCACAGCACGTCGGGAAATAAACAAATCATTGCTCATTTTTAGATGTTGCAATACATTTGTAAACATACACAGCAGTCAAACATATTCATTAATGTCAATATGATAAAAATGCATGAACTTTGGACACTTTCTTTACAATTATAAATAAATGTATTTCATAGCAGTGTGTTTTTTCCCCCAAAAATTGCAATATCCAAAAGCGTATCTGTATACTTGCCAATTGTATTCTGAAGTTTTTGCGCTTCGCATCGGTTATATATTTTATATATTTTATATATTTTATTTCCATATATTTTCAGTGTAATCCGTTACTGTGGTCAGATCCCTACTGACCTGTGCGCTGGGGCAGGCTGGCCCGCAGGTTCGGAGGAAACACAGCCCATGGCTGACCCCAGAGTAACGGTCCTGCCCCCGACCCTCGGGTCGGGCCGCTTGTATGATCCACACCCGGGGAGAGGGGAACAAAAATCCCAAAAACAGGAGCAGGGATCCCCTTGGAACAGCAGCAGCCACCAATGAGCTAAATCTGCAGACCTCCTGACGGTCCACCGCACCCAAAGGGAGCCAGATTAGAGAATCCTCCCCCCATTACCTCCACTAACTCCCCCCAGACCCCCCCCCAAACCAGCCAACCCTCAACCCCCCATGCCTCATACCACCCCACCCACCCCCATCCCAGCCAAAAAAATATTCCCGTCTGGAGGATAGTGTTGGCGGTAAGGACGCTCTTTCTGATTGGAGGATAGCGTTGGTGGTAAAGACGCTGTCTCTGATTGGAGGATAATGTTGGTGGTAAGGATGCTCTCTCTGATTGGAGGATAGCGTTGGCAGTAAGGAAGCTCTCTCTGATTGGAGGATGGCGTTGGCGGTAAAGATGCTCTCTCTGATTGGAGGATAGAGTTGGCAGAAAAGCACTCTCTCTGATTGGAGGATAGCGTTGGCAGTAAGGACGTTCTCTCTAATTGGAGGATAGTGTTGGCGGTAAGGACGCTGTCTCTGATTGGAGGATAGCGTTGGCGGTAAGGGCGCTGTCTCTGATTGGCGGATAGCGTTGGCGGTAAGGACGTTCTCTCTGATTGGTGAATAGCGTTGGCGGTAAGGACGTTCTCTCTGATTGGTGGATAGCGTTGGCGGTAAGGACGTTCTCTCTGATTGGTGGATAGCGTTGGTGGTAAGGAAGCTCTCTCTGTCTGCGATGCTGCAGCACTTAGATCCCCTCACGGAACAGGCTCTACACACATCTGGCATCTCTGGGAAAGAGCTGAGACTCTATAATGAAATTTCCCATAAAACCCCACAGCAGACTCACACATGTACACACGCACACATGCACACACACTCACACACACAGTCGCGTGCATATAATTTAAATATGCACTCACATAAATAATCATACACACACACAAATTCACACTCTCTCCCCTACAAACACACACACACACACAGGCTCTCTCAGAAACTCAGTTACCAGGGCGACAGTTATCATAACTCCTTTCTTTTCCTCTTTTAAAGGGAAACAGAGCATGCTGATTTCAACCCCCCCCCCCACCCCCCACCCCAAGGAAGGCAGGATGTCACTATGGTAACCCACTCAATCATAAAGGGATTGTGCCTGCATGCTGCATTCAGAGCTGCTTTAAAGGCACATCAGTGAAAACAAGAAGAGAGCTGAACAGAACGAGCCACTTGTCTGTGGCCCCAACGCACACACACACACTCACACACACACTCACACAGACATCCACACACACACACACACACACACACACACACATATGTACATGTGCATGGACACACACACACACACACACACACTCACACTCACATACATACACAGTCACACACACACACACACACACACACACACTCAAACATATGTACATGCGCATGGACACACACACACACACGCACACACACACACTTACAAACACACACACTCACACAATCACACACACACACACACACACTAAAGGAATGTTGCAGCGTGCTTAACAAAAGTGCCAGG
Organism: Anguilla anguilla; assembly: GCF_013347855.1. Lineage (NCBI taxonomy): Eukaryota > Metazoa > Chordata > Actinopteri > Anguilliformes > Anguillidae > Anguilla > Anguilla anguilla. The sequence goes on from NC_049212.1 coordinate 41,601,372, forward strand.
CCACAAAGAAATCCTCTCGTCATGATTGGAGCAAAATAAGGAGAGGTCACATTACCCAGAGTGGGCAGAAGTGAAATCAGCCAATACCATGCTCTCACAAAACTGCTCCCCCCACAAAACTGTTCTAAAAGAGTTTTTCTGCAGTCAGTGTGCGACTTCCTTCCTCAACTTCTCCTGCTCGTTTATCTGTTATCTTACAGATGGGACTGTTAAAGACTTCCCACAGAATGTGGCCGTCCCAACCCAATCAGAGCTCAGTGTTCAGAGGATGTGTGAGCTGTGGTGACCGTCCTGCTGACCAATCAAAGGCCAGAACAGAAGCTCTGCAGACTGTTAGAACAGGGGGACTGTTAGAAGCAGGGGGAGAGATGGAGGGAGGGAGAAAGAGGAAGAGAGAGGGAGGGGGAGGTAAAAAAAAAACAGAGAGGGAGGGAGAGGGAAAGAGAGAGAAAGGGAGGGAGAGAGAGGGAATTCTTTCACTCCAATCAAGGCACAATTACCTGTATTTAATACTGACCCAAATCGATGCAGCCAACAATGAACACACATATGAATAAGCACTTTGAGAAATATTGAACTATTCTGAGATACGTGCTTTACCAGAGATCGACCAGAAGAGCAAACCTGATTTTCTCAGTGTCACCAGGCTGTAGAGAAAGGCGTTTCTTCAGAGCTTACACATTCAGTGCTTCATAAATTATTATTGTTATTATTATTATTATTAGTAGTAGTAGTAGTAGTAGTAGTAGTAGTAGTAGTAGCAGCAGCAGTAACAGCACTAGGAGCAGTACTAGCAGAAGTAGTAGTAATGGCAGTAGCAGTACTAGCAGCAGTAGTAGTAACAGTAGTAGTGGTAGTAGTGATAGTAGTAGCAGTAGTAGCAGTAGCAGCAGCAGTAGTAGTAGTAGCAGTAGTAGCAGTGGTAGTAGTAATAGTACTCACTGTGTGGTCAGTTTCTTGAATTCTGGGATCTCCTCTGCTGGGGTCTTCTTGCGGAAGGTGATCCAGTAGATGAGGACGGCAGCGATGACGGAGACCAGGACGATGTCGAGAGTGCTGAGCAGGCCTTCGTCCTCCATCACTGGCTCTGGGGTGGCGGCGTCTACCTCAGAATCAGCCATCGCACTGCATTATGGGTATCAGGACACACGAGCGAGTCAGAACAAGAAGCGGCCCCTCAGCCCGTCCAGGCCCCTCGTGTGCCTGCATGAGACAGGGAGGCCCTAAAGGACTCCAGTGTGTTTCAGCACCAGTTAAGTCATCGATTGCCTGAAGAGTCCCCACGCCTTTCTCTCAAGGCCCCGATTGGCTGCTGACTGAAAGGAAACCACAAATACCAGAAAAAACCGCGGCCCTCCAGGACTAGAGTTTGACACCCTCGACCCACAGACGAGAGCGCCTGGCGTCTACCGGCTCTGGTCCTGGGGGGCTTCCCCTGGTCCTGGGAGGCTTCGGGTTTCTGTTTTCACCTGTTCAGGCCCAGTAAAGCAGGTGAGGGGAGTAAACGGTGTGAAAACTGTCCGCATGGATAAATTGAGGGTTGAGTAACAGCAAACCCAGAGACCCCCGGGGTACCTGGTGGAGAGTATGGCCTCCTCAGCCCTGGTCCCCGGGGCCTAGAAGCCCTGGAGGGTCAGCTGGCGTACACTGAGATGCAGAACTTAACCGACCAGTTTGGGGTTCCTTACTCCGCACTTTCACCTCAGCTGGCTTCCTGGGTCTAAATCAGTTGCTGATTTTCGAAAACAAAACCCAGTAAGAAATTTTTTCCTCTCCATGATTAGAGTCTCCAGCACTACTTCAAGCCCGGACTTTAACTCCCCAAATGTCTCTGCTTCTGCTACTGGCCTGGCAAGCTGTTCTATGCATTGGCAACTCTTTGTACAAAAAAACAATAAATGATTTTTTTTTTTTTATTATTTCTGATATCAGCAAACTAGGATGAAGAACACTTGCATGAAAATGCAAACATGCTAATAAGACAATTTTGTGAAAAAATAATTTTACATGATACTACTGTTGGTCTACAGAATGCGTTCTCACATGTCCCAGAAATATGTCAGGAGAACAGAATCAGGACTCAGGAGGGAACAGAATCAGGACTTAGGAGAGAACAGAATCATAACTCAGGAGGGAACAGATACTTTGTGCTGGGAAGCCTCTCCAGCTCTACACAACCTCTCTAAATTGCCCAGGGCACAGTTCCGCCCTCTCGTGTGGGAAAAGGACAGAACAATACCATGCTCTGAAACAGCAGTGTGTGGGTATAATACTCACTCAATACTCACTCAATACTCACTCAATACTCACTCAGTACTCACTCTCCGTTCCCCTCTTTTTACAGAATGTTCATTGTACTCCCGCGTAAAACTCTGGTTATAGGCCGCTTGGGAATTTGGGGAGTACAGTTTCAGTGTAAAACAAATTTGTTTTTATTTTTCCAAAAGATTTAAATTGGTTAAAAACCCTGATTGAAAAATTGGAGGCATGACAAGTGCCTGAGCTACAACAACAACACAAGAAGGCATAAAAGGAATTAACAATACATTCTTTTCAAAACTTGCATTTTTGCCACAAATCTCAATCACAATCACAAATGACAATGGCAACAGACCTAATCCAGAAAAGCCCACCTTTCCCACCTCTGACCTGTAGCATCTACGGCAGAAATATGGTACCTCTTTACCATTTTAATGCAGGCCACGGCCAGGTGGTGGACAAACAGAGAAGGCTATACAAGTAGACATATAGATGGTTAGATGTAGGCCTAATTTAATCACTTGGAGGGGGAAAAAAAAGATTTTAAAAAACTTTTGCAGGAATGCTGATTTCATTTCATCAGCGGTTCTGCTAAAAAAAATCAAGCATTCTGCTTTCACAAGAGCAAGAGGTGTCCAGAATGTGCTGGCTCAGCTCTTCCTGCAATTAGCTGTGTTCCTGTGTTCCTTTGCAGTTACAAGACTGCCAAAGTGGACCTATCACCTGTACTGTACTGAAAAAAGAGACTCCTCCTTTGGGTGCAAGGGAAAGAACAACAGAGTCGCTACACTTTCTGTACCGTAGCACGGTGTCCCAGAGGAGTCAAAGTGCAAGGTAACTCGAGATATATTACCTTTTTTCTGGTTGCCGTGGCTATGGTCGCCGTGGCAACCGCTGTTACGGCTCTATTACATAAGGCTAAATAGTTTCAGGTAACCTAACCTGTAAAACAAAAAAGGTGTCGCTTGAAAGCAGGGTTAGAGCTGATTTATTTTTCAATGCAGTCAATTCAAGAAATTAATTTAATGAATTGAATCATGCCAATTATATTCAAATAAATTTTGTACTTTTTTGAAGTCTGAATTTTTGATTTTGCAGCAGGACCTATTGAAAATGCGCAGGTGGATGTAAAACATCAATCCTGATTGGAGGGTGAAAATGTGTACAATAACAGTATTTGTACTGAGTAACTAACTAACAGTTGAGTCAAAGCGACCTGAGAGGTCATTGGTCAGGTTGATGACATAGAACAGCAAGCATGATGATGCGATGGTGACTTCTGAAAACATTTTTTCCAGGTGTCACTGCATTAACGCTGCGTCAATAACAATCATTATTCTGACTTAATTCATCCACTTATACTCTAAATGAGTTCATCCACCTTCACCACCCCCCCCCCCCCCCCCAAAACAAACCAGAACAACACAGCATGCAGACTCCAGAACCACATCTGGATGAAACAGTTATTTAGAACACTTAAACTCTGTAGATGCATGTAGCTACAGTTTGACAGTTTGGAAAAAAAGAAAATGAATGAAAATATATCTAAACATGCCTAAACCAAAATCAATCTACAAACCATTGTATGTTCTATGAGCATAATAAAGTTTTTGTTTAAGTGTGTTGAATAATTATTTGAAATAAGGAAGATATATATATATTAAATCAGACAAATATATATGAAATCATATATATAATATATAACCATATATATCTGGCTGATATCCATTCCCAGACAGCAAATGTCAACGTTCCATAAACGTCAGGTAGTCACATAAGAGAATACACGTGTGGTCCGGCTCATAAAACACAGTGACATCAGATTTACACGTTCTTGTCGTTCGGTGTAAGTCTAGGCCTATATAATATTTGTCATTCCTAAATTTACAGTGTGGCTCTTCCCGAATGACATTAAAATGAGATTTAAAAAAAAAAATTGGTTAGTAATGTTGACACGTCATTGGAAAGATCAGAGAGTTCCGTAGTAAAACTAAACACTTCAGTAAAGCTAAAAATAGGCTTGTTATTACCTGTAAAATATTAAAATACATAAAATGAAATAAAGAACACAGTCATTGGCAGTCACTGACCGAGCACTACCCTGTCAACAAAATTCCAGTCAAACACTTACATGCTGCCGTCCTCTGAGTCTGCCAGCAAATCAGACCAGCGCGAAACCGCCAGAGCACGTCTGTCACCGCGCCGCGCGCTTACCTCCCGAACCCCTCAACCAGTGTTTCTGCTGGGGGGGGGGTGGTGGCGCGAGCCTGCAGCGCGTGCACTTTGCGTCGCTCCTGGGCGCAGTAAGATGAGGTGCTTTTAGGTCTGTACGTCTTTAGTTATGTATCCGGCAGTAAAATAATTAAAAAATGAATAATAATACAAAATATCGTCAGCTACGCGTTCGTTAAAACAGCCCGTTGTTTTTTTCACCCTTTGGGTAGTTTCTTATATGGCTGAATCTATGTAAACATTTGCGAACTGTGTGCCTAGACATAATAAATGACTGTAAGTTAAAGTGCAGCAGGGAAGTTAGTATGTGGTTATGTAATTTCTTTCAGGTGCACTGATGGCGTGGTCGAACCTGAGACGGTTACATTCAGTCACTCAGAAACGCAATGCAATCTTCAGGAAGCAAAATATATATGCTATATATTTGTAATTCCATATTGTAGATGACTTTACTGTAGTTAAAGCAAGACTAGATCTAACCAGTACATAAACAGTGAAACACAATATACTGTGATTCCTTAGGACAGGCCTGCCAGTGGAAATCACAGATACTGCAATTTAATTAAATTATAGTGAGAAACTATAATGGTTCTGGGCTGGCATAGGTGTACCTACAACAATGCTTCAGCAATCGTTCAAGTACATTGTCTCTGGTCTAATTGTCCTGTCAGCTTTGTCTATATCATTCTATCTGTATGACTTACTGTGTCTGTTCTTAACAAATGGCTTTATATAACATCTGGCATCTGCAACGCCTCATCCTTTAAACCAGTTATTCTGGTTGTGGTTGGTTTGTGCTCAAGACAGTTTTGGTGGTTCTTTCAGTGCTTTTGTGTGGTGGGTAACTGGTCAGGCGGGGTAAAAGCTGTGTCCAGAAGATATGTGGAGTAATTCATATTATTCTTAAGGCCTCTTTTCTGCACACCTCTGTCTTTGCCAATCCTGGGCTCATATTGTCTCATTACTGCAACAAATCACTGACTGTTTTACTATCCCTGACTGTTATATATTTCAGACAGACAATGAAGCGACACGAGCGGCACAGCAAGAAGGTTGTGGGTTCGAATGCGGCCCGGGCCTTTTCTGTGTGTGAGTTAGCATGTTCTCCCCGTGTCTGAGTGGGTTTCCTATGGGAACTCCGGCTTCCTCCCACAGTCCAAAGACATGCAGGTAGGCTAATTGGAGACTCTAAATTGCTCGTAGGTATGAATGTGAGCGAATGGTGTGTGTGCCCTGCGATAGATTGGCGGCCTGTCCAGGGTGTATTCCTGCCTCTCGCCCAATGCATGGGCTCCAGCACCCCCCACAACCCTGCCCAGGATAAGCGGGTATAGATAATGGATGGACCCTGCCCAGGATAAGCGGGTATAGATAATGGATGGACCCTGCCCAGGATAAGCGGGTATAGATAATGGATGGACCCTGCCCAGGATAAGCGGGTATAGATAATGGATGGACCCTGCCCAGGATAAGCGGGTATAGATAATGGATGAATGGACGGATGAAGCGACACACTTCTGCATTTTCACGGAGGGATAAATTGACTTAAAGGCAAAATGCACACAACAGTGAATCGCTAAACAGGCATGTATGTGTAAAACAAGACAAAATGAAAAATGGAACAAAAACCAAATATAGAGCTGGCATTTTTAATCACCTAAATTGTGCATAAAATTTACAAACCGCTGGCATTCATCATCTCATACACCTGGGATATGCACAAATGGTAATGGTAAATGGGATCAAACCGGCAACCCTCCGACTGCCAGACAACCATTCTTATGTCCTGAGCTATGTCGCCACAAAAAAACAAAGGTCTGTGCACGTGTAATGAATCCCATATTGGTTTTTTTGGAGGAACATTTTTAAGAACAGATGTAAGAATAATTTAGGAAAAGTTTTGTGAATGAGGCCCAATGATGGGGTGGAATTGAGTATAGGTGGCAGCCATTTTCCTCGTCAGTGGATTTTTGTTGTACGTGACTTGAAACGCCACCATTATCAGTGTTTTTGCACAGGCTCCAGAGTTATAGAAGATAATGTTTCATCCAACTAAATGTCTGTCCGGGCAGTTTCTGTCATTTTCTAAATTTCAGTTTCTGGAATATTGTCAAGTCTTTTAAAAAAATGTCACAGACTCATATTTCCATTGCCTTCCCATGTATCCTCAGCCTGATTTCTAGCGCCTGTAGAATAATGGGTAAGGAGTTGGTCTTGCAACCTGTCCATTGTGTTTCCTGGGTAATTATCTCTTGTGTTTGTCGGTTGTTCTTTAGTGGTTTCCTGTATTATTTGTTTTCCTACGGTGTAGTGTTTTGGGTTTAGTTCTTCGTGTTCCCTCCGGTTTGTTATTTTCGGTTCCCCTTATTAAAACCGTTCAGTTTGTTTATTCCCCGTCTCACGCATTTCTCTGCTCTCGGGTCCACCTTGCTCCACAAACTGACCTTACTGTTAAGCAGTGCTCTGATTCTGTACTGTTAAGCAGTTCTCTGATGCTGTACTGTTAAGCAGTGCTCTGATGCTGTACTGTAAAGCAGTGCTCTGATGCAGTACTGTTAAGCAGTGCCCTGATGCTGTACTGTTAAGCAGTGCCCTGATGCTGTACTGTTAAGCAGTGCTCTGATGCAGTACTGTTAAGCAGTGCTCTGATGTCATAGTGTTAAGCAGCGCTCTGATGCTGTACTGTTAAGCAGTGCTCTGATGTCATAGTGTTAAGCAGTGCTCTGATGCTGTACTGTTAAGCAGTGCTCTGATGTCATAGTGTTAAGCAGTGCTCTGATGCAGTACTGTTAAGCAGTGTTCTGATGCAGTACTGTTAAGCAGTGCTCTGATTCAGTACTGTTAAGCAGTGCTCTGATGCTATAGTGTTAAGCAGTGCTCTGATGCTGTACTGTTAAGCAGTGCTCTGATGCTATAGTGTTAAGCAGTGCTCTGATGCAGTACTGTTAAGCAGTGCCCTGATGCCATAGTGTTAAGCAGTGCTTTGATGCTGTACTGTTAAGCAGTGCTCTGATGCTATAGTGTTAAGCAGTGCTCTGATGCAGTACTGTTAAGCAGCGCTCTGATGCAGTACTGTTAAGCAGTGCTCTGATGCTATAGTGTTAAGCAGTGCTCTGATGCTATAGTGTTAAGCAGTGCTTTGATGCTGTACTGTTAAGCAGTGCTCTGATGCTATAGTGTTAAGCAGTGCTCTGATGCAGTACTGTTAAGCAGCGCTCTGATGCAGTACTGTTAAGCAGTGCTCTGATGCTATAGTGTTAAGCAGTGGTCTGATGCAGTACTGTTAAACTGTCCAAAAGTCATGTTTTCCCCAAATATATAAAACTTGGCAATGGCATTTCAGATTGCTTTCAGAATGAGACTCACTCTCTGGATTCAGTAAAGAATAAAAGAATAAAGAATAAGGAACAATACTGCTGCCAAAGAATTACAAAAATATTTTATTTAATAAGAATTGTAAATACTAAATTCATAAAATGCACAGGGATGCAAACCAAAATTATGTTCTCAATGCAAAAAAAATAAAAAATATGTAGAAAACTATCATCAGTACAAACAGCAACAGTACAAACAGTAACAGTACAAACAGCACTATAAAACAGGATTTGGTTTATTGATGGAAGTGTTGTATTAATCGTAATTAAATGAAAATCGTTTAAAAAATAATGATTAAAACAATTAATGTTGAGTACATAGCTGGCGTCCACGTCTATGACACTGCACTGCCCCATCCAAAGATTTAAACAATAAATTCTTCTATCCAACCCACTACTGCTTAATAGTGACAGTCATGGGTAAATTAGCAGCATTACTCTGCTTTGAATTTCCGAAGAATGAGATAACAGATAAAGTTTGAGAAGGAAATGATAAACAGCGCACTTTATAGTACGGTAGGTCTATCTAGTGGTGACATTTTAGTTAATTTGTGAAGGTTGAATTTGGCATCTGCAACAAACACAGCATACACCATACAACCATTACGTTACATTACAGGCATTTAGCAGACGCTCTTATCCAGAGCAACTTACACAACTTTTACATAGCATTTACATTGCATCTACTTATACAGCTGGATATACACTGAAGCAATGCAGGTTAACTACGGCTTGGGTACAAGGGCAAGTGTCCTACTGGGGAAACAAACCTACAACCTTTAGGTTACAAGTCCAGGTCCTTACCCATTGTACTACACTGCTGCCACAACCACCCTAAGGACAAAGCCTCTGAAGCAGTACCTGCTTGCACTGCTTCCTGAGAAGAGTGCACTCTACATTCCCCAGAACAAGTCTGAGATACAACCTGTAAAAGAGACAAATGCATATTAATGCTTTGCCCTCATCCCACTGGTGACAGGTTTTCAAGGAAATGCATTGTATGCCAAGAATAACATCGCACGGGTGATTTGGCTCACGAGGAAATGATAATTGATTAGTACACATTTTTTTCTCGTCTCAATTACATAATATGGGAGCTTTTGAACTGCAATGCCCTTTTTGTGATTCCAGAGAGTCTACCATTTTATCAACTGAAAGAAAAAGATCAATCAACACAAGGGGGCAGTTGTATTCAGATTTTGATGTTGCCAGGGCTACCATTAGGTGAGAGCGGTGCTGGGTGACACATAACTGGCCTTCAGCCATAACATCAACTATGAAGGGAGATAAGAGCTTTTCATACCCATGCATGAAATAAATACGCAAATAGAGGTTGAGAATCCACCTATTCTCATTTTCATGTGACTGTCTGCAGTACCTGGGCTGTGGGTTAAGACTCCTGCACTGATGTGGCCTGTAGCAGAAGCTAGTTATGCCCCAGCTGCCGCACGCTATTTGTGAGCCTTATCTGAAGAACATACATTGCAGTAACTTCTGTAGTGCATCAGAGACCAGTAAGGGTGGTTTTGTAACTATCAAAATATCAGCTAGACCTTCAGGTGTCGTTGCTTTGAATGACGCAGTGTCTGACAGAACAACCCATATTTCAAAAGAGCACAGTAAGTTGTCAGGATTGCACAGTATTAATTGCAGTCAATATTTCTTTATAGCACAACACTTTGCTCAGCTTAGTTCTAGAATCCAATAAACATACTTCCTGCTCCTAGTTCATGTATGCATGACTGGCTGCAATAACTGCAAGTAGGCCAAATGAAAGCAGTCCAACATTAAAATCGGAGCTCAAAATCATTCAAACAGCCGTGTTTGCATATCTGCAAAACAGGTTTACGTATCGGGTTATCAGAAGAGGAATGTATAGTTGTTTTGTCCAGTAAATGAAGCCAACTATGTCCGAACGCTATCGACTAAGAAAACCACATAACTATTTATATCCGGATTTCACGGTAACTGCTCTTAACTATTTAATTAACCCAAACATTGATATGATTTGAAATTCTTATTACACTTATCGTGAGAATTGCCTTTTGCCAAATAAATTATTGCGCTAAAATATTTGCATTCGGCTACTAAACTGTAACCAAATAAAGGTGGGCCTATTCAAAGATGACTTGTTTGGCAGCTCCATTTTTAAATGTCTGTCATTAACGCTCCTATTATGTTTGGGGTTACTTTGACCCCATTACTGTCTCTAAAAATATGGTTACCATACTTTTTTCAGCTAGATATTTCATGACTTCTAACTTTATGGGGAAAACATAGCAAACATGAAATTTCACTGAACAAAATTATTTTCAGTGCCCTGTACACATGTTGTACGCATCGGTGTTGTTGGGGTCATTTTGACCCCAAGCTCTATTGTTATATAAAACCATCATTTTGATCTTGTTTTTGTTGTGTTGGCTGAGGGCACTTTCTCATTAATTTGTGTGTGTGTATGTGTGTGTGTGTGTGTGTGTGAGAGAGAGAGAGAGAGAAAGAGAGAGAGAGAGCATGCGTGTGTGTGTGTGTGTGTGTGTGTGTGTGTGTCATTCTCGCAACATGGGGGCGGGGGGAAAGCTTATAATAAGGGCTGCAGACACAGCCCTCTAAACCATTTCTCTTTGCATTTGTGCCTCAACTAAAGATTTTGAAAATGGCCACCAGACAGAGGCGTATATTTTCTGCCACTGAGGGTCTGTCACAGATCTTGGAGGGTAAAAGTGATTTAGATGAGGATATGTCTGAGACTGAGGATAATGTTGAGGAGGACCCTGATTATGTGGCATCCTCCTCTGATTATGAGAATGAAGTCTTTGAGATAGCACATTCTGTTGTTTCTCAACCACCAATAAACCGTCCTGTCATCATTCAACCACCAAGAAACCCCCGTCATCTCTCAACCACCAAGAAACCTTCCTGTCGCCTCTCAACCACAAAAAAACCCCCCTGTCATCTCTCAACCACCAAGAAACCGTCCTGTCATCTCTCAACCACCAAAAGACCGTCCTGTCATCTCTCAACCACCAAGAAACCCTCCTGTCATCTTTCAATCACCAAAAACTGACATGTTCACTTCCAAAAATGGAAAACTACTATGGTCCGGATCCCCAGTTGAAAGACAGGGCAGACCTAGTGCTGCTAATGTCATCAAAATGGTTCCAGGCCCCACCAGATATGCTAGCAGTCATGTACAAGACATAAAGTCTGCATTTGAACTCTTCATAACACCATCAATGCAAAAGGATATTCTTGAGATGACAAACTTAGAGGGGAGGCAGGTGTATGGTGACAATTGGAGAGAGAGAGCTGGATGCGACCCACTAGCAATCCTATATTGGGTGGCTTATTTTGGCAGGAGTGTACAAGTCAAAAGGTGAAGCAACAGCAAGCCTTTGGAATGCTGACACTGGTAGGGCAATTTTTGTTTCTGGAGACATTTCATGTTTTCTGCCACATTATATGCTTTGATGACAGGAAAACAAGGCAGGGTTGACAGGAGCGTGACAAACTTGCACCTATCTCGTCTGAATGAAGAATTGATACCCACGGGTACCTAGTTGAGCTGTTATGTTCATTTTCTATCAAAACTCAATTCTGGTGACTAATTTACTTTTTATTGGTGTTTCTTCATTATCGAATAACTGTCATGTGTTACTTATTGATGTTCTGAAGTGTTTTCTGAACCTAAACAATTGAAATGTTTGACATTTTAAATATTTTTTCCTGGGGTCAAATTTACCCCAAACATAAAATGTTACTATGCTTGATAATAAAAGGTGTTTTCTTTCCAAATGTTATTTTTCTTTTTTAATGAGCACTTAATACCAACATAAAGCCCTGCAAATACCAAAACATAATTTGTTTTCCATTTTAGGTCAATGAATGAGATTGTACAGTTATTTGCATATTTCGCAATAGTCATATAAAATCAATACTTGATGTATAAGGGTAGGATGGGGGGAGTCTTGTTTTATTTACTGGGCTATTAAGATGGTCAGTAGAAAGGCCTAAAGTAGCTGAGAGAGAAACTTGGGTAACACTTTCAGTTACAATTATTTTCTGCAGGTTTATATTGCTGGGGTCAAATTGACCGCAAACATAAAAGTTGTTAGTTAATTTGAACATAATAGGAGGGTTAAAATTAGAATGTCATGTCACTGAGCATGCGCCCTGTCCTGCATCTGCCATAATTATGTATGCCGCTGATATGCGTGCGGGATGCGAGCTGTGATGGAATGCTAAGCCAACGAAACCGACTGCGGAGTTTAGGAGTGTGTCAGTCCGTGTTAGCTGGATAAACCGAACCGTACCGGCGGTAAGTGGGAAAAGTTCAAGACAGCAAGATGAAATATGGAGGCAGTGGCGACCCTAATAGTGAAATATCAAAAAAATGAGAGCTCTAGTTTACTTTGTTACCGGCAAGCTAGCTAACGTTAGCTAATACAATTTAAATCAAGTACTACTGGTGTGTTTTGCTAGCTATTGCTGCAATTGTTATTTTCATAAGGAGAGAAGTTATCACATTGCTACGACTTGGGAACAGCACAGCTAAAAGTAAATTAGCTTGTGTTACTGTTAGCATTTACTGTGCTAGCCGGCTTCTAACTGAGCTGTTTAACTAGCCTACCGACTGCATTTTTATTCGCTCATGTTCTCTCAAACCACACACAATTTTTGTCACGGTATCGTTATTTTTTTCGTTTCTCTTTCAGGGAGGACAGGAGATATGTGCGCCGCGATGTACGTGTTGTCCACCGTGACGGGATATGTTCTCACCTCCGTACTGCTTTTTAAATGTCCGTCACTTTTGCATCGGAAGAAACGGGAGACGTTCAGGGGCAGACACATATCGCACCGCGGAGGTGAGTGCCCGGCTATCGTTAGCTAGCGAACCCTAACCATCACATTACTGCTCATTCCCTGAGAGGAGTAAACACTAGCATAGCTGGTAGCTGAGGTCCAGTTCCAGGCTGTCGTTCACAGTGCTAATGTTTATAGTTTACAGTGCTGCTGCTAAGATTTTGATGTTAATATGTCTGCAGAATAGGGACATAGCTGTTGTTAGATATGTGTGCAGTATTCACTGTTGTAACATTAACCGTAAGGTGACCAATTACATAGGCTATGTAGCATGTGTATCATGTTAAACATGCTGTCAAACTTGTGCATCTACGCTCAGTTAGTTACAGCCAGCATCCACTGAGAGGGTCACTGAGGTAACGTTAATGTCTGTGTTGTTAGTCTAACTAGTTGGCTAGGTGGTGTACTTAGTTGTCTGACGCTACCGTTAAGAGGGCAAGAGGTCTAATTTACTGTTGAGATTAGCCGAGTTTAATTTAGCAGACGTTAACGTAATAGTTACAAGCAAGTGAACTAATCATCCAGGTTATCACGTTAGCTGTTCCGCGCCACTGTACTACCGTTTATATGCTATCGCTGTTTGCTTTGTATTAGTCATGGTTTAGCTGCGCACTTTAACCCCAAGTTAGTCTACAATAGACGAGTTTACGAATTAAATTGAAGTTACACCATTGGTCGGCCGGTCCAGCCATATACTAGGTTTTGACCTGGTCTTGTTGAGATGAATCTGACCTTTACGACCTAACTGATTAACCCCGTCCAACTTTCTGACCTTTACGACCTAACTGACTGGCCCCATCCAACTTATGTGTTAATTCAGCAAACCTCTCGTTCTTCATCGATCTCCAAATGTTTTCTACTGTAGAACCTTTATTTATTGTGAGTGACAGATCAATTCACAAGTTTAAGGTGTACAGTCGCCTGAACTCATCCTCAAAAAAAGTCCTCCATCAGAATTTATGGAGGTTTTTTATTATATATGGTGTCTTTGGGGTCATACAGAGCTTGTTGTCCTTCCTTTTGATAAGTGCTCATAATAAAGTTCTGGGCAGATATGTGGGCATGGTTTATTGTCTGGGAAAGAGTAAAATGTTGATTAGATGGTGAAACACTTCCTGTCACTCCACAAAGGGCAAAGAGATGTTTTTTTTTTCCCAAAAAGCAAACGGCAAATTTTTTTAAATTGGTGTTCTGTATGTCACTCACTTATTGAGATCTTAACAATGAACAGTCTGAAAGTAAACTACCAGGCATTGGTTATTATTGTTAAGAGATAGTTTTTATTGGAGTTGTAGAGGAAACGATATAGAAAGGCTTGGTCTATATGATTTAATTAGACTATTGGACTTCTTTGGCTTTGGTCATGTAAACGTATGCCTACGTGCTGGCCTAGCTTAAGCTACAGGTGCAGCCCATCGTTTGATAGGGGTGTTTTTAAGGATGAGTGCTTGGTGCCTGAGTGGAAACCCATGGATCCGAGCTCATGTTTCTATGGGGGGAAAGGGCCTTTTAGCCTATCGCCGAAGACTGCAAGTGGCACCTGTTTTCCGCACCTTTCCTTTTTGGTGTTGTGGTGTCTCATCGTGTCTGATCTCTCTCCATCTCTCCCCCGTATGGGGGCGACATAGCTCAGGAGGTAAGACCGATTGTCTGGCAGTCAGAGGGTTGCCGGTTCAAACCCCGCCCTGGGCGTGTCGAAGTGTCCTTGAGCAAGACACCCAACCCCTAACTGCTCTGGCGAATGAGAGGCATCAATTGTAAAGCGCTTTGGATAAAAGCACTATATAAATGCAGTCCATTTACCATTTACCGTTATTGTGGAACTGGTCTGCATGCTGCTTTGGCGGGCTCGTGCTCCTGCTCCTGCTCCTGCTCCTGCTCGTGCTCGTCTTTGAGAGAGCGTAATGGCCTTTTCCCCTTCTCCGTGCCGGCAGATCCATTTCCCCTTTAGAATACGGGACACAATGAGGTCACGGCAGCCGCTGGGCCAATCGGGGTGCAGTGGCCTGGCGTGTGATTGGACAGAGGGACCGGAGTGTCTGTGATCTTATTTTCCACAGCGTGGTTCCCGTCTGTGTGAGCGCATGCCCTTGGATTGCCCTGATCATTCTCTCCATAGGGAGCTTGCTTGCTTCCTCTGTGTGGTTGCTGGTTTAGGGTGCTAAAAACAAAAACTCGGAATAAGGCAGACATGGAATGTTCTCCGGCACACTCCTTCATGTATTTGTCATGACCGACGTCACATACTGTCCAGTCTCTTGTTGGATTTTCCACAATTTGTGTAAAGTTTGTTATTTGTTATATCATTTGCTAAGAACCTAATAAAGTTTCAGAAATTGAAAAAAAAAAGCAAAAAAACAAAACAATGTGTGCTGGAAACTCCTTTGTTGCAGTGGCAATAAAACGATGGAACAATCCTAAATAATCATGCACCAGCTCTTTTAACTTGAACAGTTTGGCACTCTAAGTATAGCACCACATAGCCTACAGGATCAGGTAGGAGTGACTCCTTTCAGTCTTGCAGTCTGAACTATTTATTTATTGATTCATGTGATGTGTTGTGTTTTGTGGTCCGTGCTGCAAACCTTCCTTCGGGATAAAGTTGAAGGTCTATCAGCAGTAACTGCTGTTCTGTCTTTCTCTCTCGCTCTCTCTCTCTCTCTCTCTCTCTCTCTCTCTCTCTCTCTCTCTCTCTCTCTCTCTCTCTCTCTCTCTCTCTCTCTCTCTCTCTCTCTCTCTCTCTCTCTCTCTCTCTCTCTCTCTCTCTCTCTCTCAATTCAATTCAATTCAATTCAATAAGCTTTATTGGCATGGTAAGGGTACACTTACATTGCCAAAGCATTCACTCACATGACAAATATAACAGACAGGCAATAACAATTAAGTACAATAAACAGAACAAATATAAAATCCAGACAATCCACAGAAATAAAATTCTACATCTAGAACATAACACATACAAAGTGTCAATTAACTATAATAATGTTACTTTTCTGGTGTCAATGTTACTCCCTGTCCCTCAGTTTGTGGCAAGTGGCAATGTATTGTGCTGCCAAATCTACACATTCCCTTCTTTCTCCCAAAAGGAATGGCAGCTTCTCTGTCTCTGAGTGCATCTCAAATTGTGGGCAGATTTTTTTCATTTTTAGGAAGAACAGTGACCTTGTCTCTCTGTATTTCTCACATTTTGTGAGGAAATGAAGCTCTGTCTCCACCTCTTCAATGTCACAAAGTGAGCACAACCTGTCCTCTCTGGGCAGCCAGGTCTGCCGGTGTCTACCTGTCTCGATAGCCAGGTTGTGTTCACTGAGTCTATATCTTGTCAATATTTTCCTTGTTTTTGAATCTTTCACTGTGGTCAGGTAATCTGCCACAGTGTACTCTCTTTTTAGGGCCCGATAGCATTCTAATTTGCTTTGTGTTTTTGTTTGTGTGTCCCAATAGGTGATGTAATTTTCTTTATGTTTTGCTATAATTTGGTTGACTCTAATTGTTTGTATGTTGCTGTCTTGAGGCTGCTTTGTGTTAGTAGGGGTTAATGAACTAAGCTCTCTCTCTCTCTCTCTCTCTCTCTCTCTCTCTCTCTCTCTCTCTCTCTCTCTCTCTCTCTCTCTCTCTCTCGCTCTCTCTCTCTCTCTCTCTCTCGCTCTCGCTCTCGCTCTCGCTCTCGCTCTCGCTCTCGCTCTCGCTCTCGCTCTCGCTCTCTCTCTCTCTCTCTCGCTCTCTCTCTCTCTGTGAAGGTGAAAGTTCAGGGGAAAAAAACCCTCTTTTGTGTTCCAGACAAGCAAGGAAATGAGCTTAGCCAGCAACATAAGAACAAGTTTGTCATGTGATTATCGGTTTAATCTCCTGCAAGCGCAGGCCCCTGTTATAATGCGCCGCAGGCCCCTGTTATAACGCGCCGGAGGCCCCTGTTATAATGCGCCGGAGGCCCCTGTTATAATGCGCCGCAGGCCCCTGTTATAATGCGCCGGAGGCCCCTGTTATAATGCGCCGGAGGCCCCTGTTATAATGCGCCGCAGGCCCCTGTTATAACGCGCCGGTTTCATTCAGATGATTCAGCTTCGATATTTCACGTAAAACACAGATGTTTTCCAAAGAGGAAACATGCTTCTAAGTTCAAATCTGTAGGAGCACACTGATGCCTCTCATTTCATAGATGTGCTTCTAAATTGTTTTTCAGTCAGCAAACAATAACAATCCGGAGCAGATGCTCCTAAAATGGGAGCTCTGTAGAGCCCTGTGAAATGGTGGGGTGTCTTCAGTACCGTGTGTAGTCAGACGGTGACTGTGTTCACTGCAGTGCTGTAAACCAGGTGAAAATACATCAGGTATTTTGTCATTTGATTTACTGGGCCAGTTATAAGGGCTCTGCTTCACCTTTACCCATTATACTGCACCTCAGCCCCAGGGTGTACCCAGTGGTTACATATATCAGTGTGTGGGATATTGTTCTGATTATAGATGTAATAAAATATGTATAAATAACTGGTTTGAAGATGCAATGAAATACTGCTAAATGTAATTCTGGGTGAGGGAACAGCAAACAAAGAATTTGTTTGAACAAATTAATATACCACAAGAATATTTCTATGGGTACAGGTAAATTATTCTTTCATAGGCAGATGAGACTAAATTTACCTTGTTTTTTTATTTGGTTTAAGTGTTTCTGAATATTCCCTGTGTAGAAGGTTAAGTTAATGTGTACTGTTCCTGTGTACAATTACACAGGACTGAACTTCACATGGTTTTGATTGTGCAGGTGCAGGTGAAAACTTGGAGAACACCATGGCAGCTTTCAAACAGTGAGTACAACCACTGCCCCGTGACCTCAAACACCATAGAGCAAGAGATCTCAAACTCCCGTCCTGGAGGGCCACAGTGTCTGTGTGATTAACTCCAGTCCTGGAGGGCTGCAGCGTCTGTAGGTTTAACTCCAGTCCTGGAGGGCCGCAGTGTCTGTGGGATTAACTCCAGTCCTGGAGGGCCGCAGCGTCTGTAGGTTTAACTCCAGTCCTGGAGGGCCGCAGTGTCTGTAGGCTTAACTCCAGCCCTGGAGGACCACAGTGTCTGCAGGTATAACTCCAGTCCTGGAGGGCCGCGGTGTCCGCAGATTTAAATCCAGTCCTGGAGAGCCGCAGTGCCTCCAGGTTTAACTCCAGTCCTGGAGGGGGCGCTGTGGCTGCATGTTTCTGTGATTTCATATGGTCAGCACTTTCTTTGTCTCTCTCCTCTCTCTCTATCTCTCTCCCTCTCCCTTCTTCTCTCCCTCTCTCTTTCTCTCTGTCTCTCCCTCTCCCTATCCCACCCTCTCTCTCTTTCTCTTTCTGCAGTGCGGTACATTTGGGCACGGACATGTTGGAGCTGGACTGCCACCTCACCAAGGACGAGCAGGTGGTGGTGTCACATGACACCAACCTGAGGAGGTCGACGGGCGTTTGCGCCAACATCTCGGACCTGGCGTACAACGTGAGAGTCACACCTTCTTTTAACGTGAAGAGGATGCGCGTCTCCTGATTCGTCAGGAAATACTGATCATGCCGACCCCGCATGGCACAGCCACTGTCGACTGGGGCATGTGGTACACACACATGACAGAGGACTGGGGAATGTGGGACACACACACGACAGAGGACTGGGGAATGTGGGACACACACACACATGACAGGACTGGGGAATGTGGGACACACACACACACATCAGAGGACTGGGGAATGTGGGACACACACATGTCAGAGGACTGGGGCGTGTGACACACACACACACACACACATGACAGAGGGCTACGGCATGTTTAAACTGATTGAAAGTGAGGGGAAAGGGATATGATTACATCACTCGCAATGCTTTATGGGATGTGTAGTTCATTCCCTATTTAAAAAAGTTAACTACACAGTCTTGTACCTTTGCTTTTTTTTTTTTTTTAGTTTTTCAAAGATTTTTTTTGGCTTTGAATCATTTTTATAATCTCATGATTCATCTCGTAGCTGGATGGTT
>NC_049212.1:41625093-41630093 GCF_013347855.1 Anguilla anguilla
TGACCCTCCACCGCCCCCCCCCCCGTCACATCCAGAGGATTACCCAGAATCCCCCTGTGCACTGCCCATGGTGACCCACCTGTTCATATGCACACACATTTACCTGCCAGCATTGAGCACATAGATTACAGGCCTGCCAGCTCTCTACCTCTCACATTCTGTCTTTATTCACATCCTTATTACATCCTTATACACATCCTCACACACATCCTCACTCACATCCTTATTACATGCTTATACACATCCTCACACACATCCTTATTCACATCGTTATTACATCCTTGTACACATCCTCACACACATCCTTATTCACATCCTTATTACGTACAGAAAAACTCTTCTGTGCTCCGGCCTCGGCCATCTTTAGTGTAAAACTCTAAAGATTGCACTGATGTGTGCTGTAGAGGTGCATGTAATTCACAGTGTTTATACCGCAGCTAGTGCACTAAACCTTCCTGTGTTTAAATGGACTCAGTCAGATGGAGAAGACTCTACACAGCACAACGTGTAAAGCGCCTTTACTCTCTAACAGACTGAGAACAGTGTGCTTTTTATTTTCATTTCTTATGCAATAATGTATGCATGTTAATGTCCTCCTGTTGTTTCATTTCAAACCCCCCTGACTGTGTTTTCTGTTTTTGAATCGCAGTATTTGACGTCTCTGATACCTGATTTTCTTCCTTATCGATCCTTGCAGTGTTATTGTATAATTATGTGTTATTGTACTCTATAGTAACACTTTGATCTGCCCTAGCAGGCATTTTACAGACATTTACAGTGACAGTGTCCGTAACATCAGAGTACTGTTAACCGGTGTGAATGGGAGGCGGATTCTGTTTGAAGTTGAGACGCTTTAAAAGTGGCTCTTTTTACAGCAGCGGGTTCAGTCTCTCGGGAGAGAGACGCTTTTGGAAGCAGAGTAGAGTGTAATGGTCCTGGGAACTGGGCTTGTGACCTGAGAGGTTGCAGGTTTGATTCAGGTTGGACACCGCCACTGCGGGTGAGACTAAACTGCTTCTGCGCGTATCGGACTGCATGAATGGATATGCAGATGCTGTGTGAGTCGCGCTGGATGAGAGTGTTCGCTAAATGGTGGTAATTTAGCGAAAGGTTTGAGGAGAGCAGCTGCCTGGATCCTGCAGGGAATTCGCTGCTTGGAAGGTTCCTCAAGACTGTCACTGGCACGGCGAGGAACTGAGGACTTTTAAATAATATTTTGGTTTTATTGCCAGCTGATCTAGAGCAACTAGTGTACCGCCAAATGGTGGCCAGCATTTTGAGGAAAGTGGGGAGGAGCTAAGAGAAATACGCTGTGGCTGTGGAGGTGTGAGAGGGTGATGTGATTCCACGTGGGCTCAATCAAGCAGACTTTAATGTGTCAGGTTTTTTATTGTGCGTTGATAAGTGAAGGCGTATTCTGAAAAAGAGGCGGTCAGGTGACTTTACTGAATTGTAATTGTTTACACCAGAATCACTGCTGTGATTTGTGTCTTCGTGCTCCTACGAAGGGAGTAAGAATGATTTTTTTAAACGTTGTTTTCTGAATTCCTGGTCTGCAGAAAAGCTGTTTGACCAGTACCTAATTTATTTAGAACTGTCTTTGTGCATTAGTTACTTCCATTAATTTTTTTTTTTTTTGTGTCGTTGTTGTCTCTGGCTTGATTTTAAATCTCATAAATGTGCTGTATGAATTGAAATAGATTTAAGGAAAGATATTTAATGCTTGTTTTTGTACACAGGTGGTACACTTTTGTTTATTCTGGCTTTTTGGTTCATTGTGGAAATGTGTTCATTGATTCCTCAACTTTATTTTGTGTCGGCCCAAGTTTCTTCACTTACCCTGTACTTAAAGAAGCAAAGGCTGGTGCTGTGGTTTGACTCCAGTTCGATTCTGCGTCGTCATCCCAGGAGAAACAGTCCTCTTTTCCTGCTCACAGGGCGTGGTAAAGCATTGGCCTTTAGCCAGCCGTGCTTCCCCCACCTCCCAGTTCTGTACTTTTCACGTGTAACTGCCGGGAGGAAACGGTATTGTGCTGCGATTGAAGACGACTCTCGGATATGAATGTACAATTATTTGATGCGATTGTCTTGAGCTGTAGTGTGTAAGAGATGAGAAATGTTTTTAAAGTTTTGTGTTATATTTTTAAGTCGCACAATCAAGGGAAAAGATTTTTTTAATGGTGAGTTTTGAAAATGTACAAATTGGAATGACGTAATGCTGAAATGAGATGACCAATAAATGTCTAGATTATGTACTTCTGCTGCTTGTGCCCGTTTTATCTGCTGCTATTTTGTTGTACAGGTGAGATGGGAAACGGTCACTTGTGGGATGTGTACTCTGTGTACTGCGCTTCCGTAGTATTCAACCACAGATTTTGTAATTTTTTGAAAATCAAGTAAATTATGCCATGCTTCTGGAAATCGATCTTAACTCGTTTTTAGACACTAGATGGCGCTGTTTGTCATTTCGTCGAAATGTAAATACAGTCCTGTCAAAACATTAAGGTTTAGAAGCTATTGGGTTTTTGGCTGGACCGCAACAGCGGGGCCAGCCCTACAAACGCGAATGTATGTGACTGAGTGCCTGAGTGACTGAGTGATGAAGTTACACCATTGGTAGGCCGGATCACGTGTGTTAGGTCCACCCATATACTAGGTTTTAACCTGGTCTTGTTTTAGTATTCATGGCAGAACGATTAACGTCAAACAACAATATTACATACGAATTTATTGGGGTAATAAAATTGGCTTGGGGGAACGTTAATGTAAAGAACTAAAAATGACGTCAATGATGTCACTTGTTGCAACTACACGTGTTACGACCTAAACGGTGTTGGTACAAATGCGACTCAATCTTTTTATGGGATTTTTAAGGGATTTTCATACCATCGGCATTCTCTAGAAGCAATTGAGGATTGAGTTTTCAGTTCATTGTGCTAAATTACCTGAAGCGCAGATAACTTATATACAATAAATGCTTTAGTCTGGTCCAGACACGTCTATAGAATCAGACTGCCGCACCATTTGTTAAAGTGGCGATGCATTATTGTTAATGGATCAGGAACTAACTTATGGTAGTTTGGTTTAGATAACAGTGGCACTTATAGTTAAGCCTATGTTTATTTACACATGTCGTATACGGGATGAATTGTAACCACCCCTCCTCGCGAGCGCACCCTACCGTGGGCATCAGACTTCAGACTGCGGTTACGCTTCAGTCGGTTTGGCAGCTGTTGTGGTCCCCAACAATCTGCATCGCAGCTTCAGGTCGGAGCACAGTGCGAATTAGCATTGGGTGGCACTTACCTACCCACGGCCAATGAACGAAGAGTTGCTATGCCGTATTAACTTAATGGTTGGCTGGTTCAGCTGTCAATCTTTTGCAGCTGACGTGCGATGGTACGGTGCGCTCCGGGGCCGTTACGCCAGCTCCGTTTGGACAGCGCATTCAGAAGCTGCGCGTGTGGTCGGAGGCGAGCGGGAAAGACTTGGAGGAGGTTAGCGGCGAAAGGAATGCGAAGGATCTGCTGTCCATAAACTGGAATTTCCTGAAGGGGAGAGGGGAGCAAGAACGCTGCCTACTTTTTTTATTCAAAGGTAAATATATGCAACTTCTCGCCAATAACCGGTAGCTAGTGTTGTGTCGTTATATTCTGTGTTGTATGATAAATAAAAGTTTTTGGAGCCCTGTTCAGTAACACTTCTTGTATGCACGCTTATTTGATTGCACAATAAGACACGTTTGCCAATTGTGGTGAAATTTATACGCCGTTAAGTGTCGCGAGGGTAATAGGATAGTTGTTTTTGTTGTTAGGCATGGGATGGCTAGTTCCGCAGTGGTGTTCACGGCGTTGGTTTTTCGTATCGTGCCGTTTCTAACGTTACCAGTGGCGTGATCCTGCACCAGGGGTGCCTACGGCGTCAAACGAAAACACTCGGTGTGGTCGATGCTTAGCTCGTGTCGATGCTGGCCAAGTTGCAGTGCAGTCAAAATGAATTACACAGATGTTGTCAAGTATTTTTCGGTATGAACAACTATAATTTAGGCATAATTTATGTCAATAAACATCATGAGAGTTTTTGCTTTTTTTGTCTGAAGTAATGATTTGATTATTTGTGTCAGTGTAGTGCATGTCTCCCAAGATTTATGCTTGCGTCATATTTATTATGATTTGAAGTCTGAATATTTGTAAGTGTTAGGGCCTACTGTAAACAATACGAAATATTTTTAAAGTCGAGTTCTTCGAAAATGCTCAAGTTTTTCCAAATGATTTGTTAAAAATGTGTTCCTCATTTTCAATGGACAATATTATTTTAAATCGTATTAGTGATACAGGCTATACAGACCCATCGCGACTGCAGCGAAAGAGCGCATCACCTCCCCTCTCTATATCGTGTAGTAATTTCTTCCCACGCCCAAAGCAAAACAATTTCACGATTAGATTTAGCAGCTTCGCTCCAACATTTCGGGCGAATATAGCTCCTGTTCAATGGTGAATTGACAGGTGGTTCAAGTCAGCTTTAAATGGTGAAACGCTGAAAAAGAGATAGGCTATTATATTTGGTACGTAAGTGTCAAGTGAAGTACGTCAGTGTCTGGTTTGGGATAGTTAAGTCTTATTTTATAGCGGTTTTGCATTGTGCTGTTTTACTGATATCATCACTTGCATTCCTTACTGGTTGCATAATCATTTTTGTGATGTATTGGGGTTCGCTATATCACTGTGAGGTGATGGAACAAAGAGTACCAGGCAGCCTCTATTTACCTGATGGATTCTCTGACATGAGCAGTCCAGATGGTGCTCTACATTTCTACATTACTTTAGACTTTGCTAATATCACTGGGTCTAATTCAAATGGACGTGATTCTGAGTTTCAGTGCGAACCAAATAAAAACCAACATTTTTTTTTACTAATTGAAACCTTTCAAGCAACATCAGTTTTTCTACCAAAAGAAAATGATGCATGAAGAGCAAGCGGTGCAGTCATGTGTGTGTCTG